>NC_069500.1:414009204-414049204 GCF_027579735.1 Bombina bombina
AATTAGAAAGTTGTTTAAAAGCACATGCTATATCTGAATCATGAGAGAAAAATGTTTGGTTTTATGTTCCTTTAACAGACATTTAGCTATTAGAGACATTAAACATTAAAAGTAACTGCAATGTGCTTTGCTAGCATCCTTTATTCAGTTACTAGAAGGTGGTCCTATAGACCAATAGGCAATTCTTGCTCTTTTTCTTCACCAGTCTGTATGCTTAGTTTGAGTTAGCGTCTAACACTTCTATTTGCCTGTGTTGTTATTTTTGGTTGGTTATAGTACATGTAAAATTCAATAATTTGTCATAAAAATGTCCCCCAAACCTGCACACTTTTGTCACTTACACAAGCATGGTTCGTAGCTTCAGAAAGTCATTGTGCTCAGGATTCTCAACCTCTACAACTCCCCAGGGGTAAAGACGACCACGGATCTTTTTCCCTTTTACTTCAATGAGCTGGTTCGAACCAATGACTGCGAAGGGAATGCTTGCCTAGGAGAGAATGGCAAGACTTAAAAGCAATATTTATAAAAGAACAGCTACACTTACAATGCTTTAATAAATACAAAATACCATACAATCAACTAATGGGAATGTTGCAGAATTGAAAAGGAGTAAAAATAGTTCTGTTACTTACACACAATTACAAAGTTCACCCTGTTTCAGAGGGTCCGCAACCCCAGTCTTTGAGGTGGGTATAGGACTCATACCATTTTTTTTTTAGTTAAAAGGGAATGGCAAAAAGTTTAACCAAATTTTGCCTTAGAAGAGAAACAGTCTGACAAAGCAGCAAACAATCCACCTGAAAGCCGTAGTCTTTACCAACCTTCTTGCTAGGTTCCAGCAGTAGGTTGTTGGTTTGCATTCTTTTATCTAATGAAATTACATGTAAAAGTAGAGAACCATATTTATTATGTTAAAGGGATATTACAGCCAAAATTGGAAACCACAAGGGTGCATTTGGGTATTGAACAGAAACAATTTTGTAATATACATGCATTAGCAAAAATGCTTCTAGTAAAAGCTATAGCAGTTTCAAAAGTGTATTTAAGTATGCACGGTGCACCAGCATTTTAAACACAGCACTTGCTCGGACAGGCTAAGGTGCTTGTACCATCTGGTAATGACTCAATTTGTTAATTGCGGACATGATAAAAGCCCCACTGATGATCTGAGCAGCTGCATTATTTAAAATGTGGGTGCAGTGACAATATCTAGCTATCCTTCACATGCACATGCAGAGAAAAATGTTAACACTAAAACAGTGATAACTTTTACTAGAAGCATTTGTGCCAATACATGTACATTGCAAATATGTTTCTATTCAAAGCTGTAATAAATCTATGTGCATTTCTGACTGGAATGTCCCTTTAAGCGGTTTCCATTTACCAACATTTTAAATCATGTTGGAATAAAGATGCCTTGTAAGTAATGAAATAAAGAAACAACCATAGGTAGCAATTCAGGAACTACCCAAAGAACTACTTTATCCTGTTAAAACATCAAACAATTGTTTGCTGCTCATCTGGCTGAGGTAATAGCTAGTGTCTTCAGAGCGAGATTACAAAGGGATGTATCTTGAGATGGTACAAAAGAAGCAGTCCACTGAAACATTTGCCATACGAGTGGCGTTATAAAGTAGGAGGCAGTGAAATATTATAACATTCTGTTATTTCGAAATGTTACTTAAGCCAGTGTTTTTCAACCAGTGTGCCGTGAGAGATCCTCAGGTGTGCCACGGCAGACTGACAAAAGTGTGGTGGTGTCCCTCTTTCAAATTTTGATATATTGGGAGATATGTGACAGGCTCATCAGGCATCATTTACAACCATGACATTGACATTCATTCACAGACAATCATTATGATTGTTTGTGAATGAATGTCAATATGTCATGTATAGTTTGTAGGAGGCATGGCTTGACAGCACAGCACAGTGTGTGTGTGTGTGTGTGTGTGTATATATAAATCCTGTATTAGGCTACAATGTGTGATTTTCTAAAATTTTGGGATGGTGGTGTGCCGCAGGATTTTTTAATGTAAAAAAGTGTGACACGGCAAAAAAAAGTTGCAAATCACTGACTTAAGCTATCCAAATCACACATTAATTGCATTTCTTAAATTATCATTAAATCAATTGATGTTAAAGGGACAGTCAACACCCATGAAAACTTTATCCCATACCTTAGATCAACAAAAAAAAAATGAGCCTGCACCGCATCCCATCTTCAATAACACTAACGTTAGGTGGCTAATCTTCAATGAACATTTAGTTTTCAGCGGTAGATATGGCCGCCAAACTCCTCCCCCTCCTCCTCCATCACCCCTTCTTGTTTTTAATCAATACTCGTTCACAGGGACACTGTTCTATTCCTAATACGCATGTGCTATATAATTGTAGTACGCTCGCTATTAGAAATAGAAAGTGTCTCAGTGAACGCGGCTAAAGAATCTAGCCGAGGATTTGATTCTTATTGGCTGAAGACTTAGAGAAGAAGCCTCCTACGTAACAGTGGGGAGAGTTTGGCGGCCATATCTACCGCTGAAAACTAAATGTTCATTGAAGATTAGCCACCTAACGTTAGTGTTATTGAAGATGGGATAAAGTTTTCATGGGTGTTGACTGTCCCTTTAATGTAAGAAAAATTAAAAAATAATAACATTTTAACTTTATATTGGTTTCAATTTTAGTCAGATGGTCAGAAGGTGGACAAAGAGCCAAGCCATAGTCCTAGGTATCTATAATGAGCTTCATCAGATTATGGCTGTTAATGGCAGGGCAGAAGTATCACACCTCTAAGTTGTTCTACACAATTTAGGCTAGAAGAGAAAAGTCATATCTTAGATGAAGGTGCCTAGAGCAAAATATTTTCTGGTAAGGTAACAAACCACAAAACCTCTTTACCTGAAACTGCAATTCAAATATCAACACTGGGTCAGATAATAAAAAAATAGCGGAGTCTTCCACTTTCAAAGAAGAATCTCGTCAGCTGAGACAGTCCCTCTGACAATTGCTTCATTCTGTTACACAAGTTGCTGTAATGTTCTGAAGATGTGTTTTTGCTCATAGCAGAAGTTTATTGTGTCCTGCACTAATGAACAACTTCAAGTGATTCCGTGGAATCTTTCATGATTCATAATACAATTTCAAACACCTTTCCAAAGTACTTCTATTATCTAATTTGCTTTATTCTATTAATATCCTTTGTAAAAGCAGCAATGCACTGGGTGAGCCAATTACATGAATTATATATGTGCAGCCACCAATCAGCAGCTCCTGAGCCTACATAGGTATCCTTTTCAACAAAGGATACAAAGAGAACAAAACAAATTAGTTAATATAAGTAAATTGTAAATGGTTTAAAAACGCAAGCTCTATCTGAATCATGAAAGAAAAAAATAATGGATTTTGTGTCCCTTAAACTGAAAATACATTTATGAGCAACATATACTCACTTGCTGACTAACTACCTGGAATGAAATTAAATACAGTTGGGTTGCTCACCATCCTAGGATGCTGGAATCTTTAGTTAAAAATAAGAAAAAATTGGGGATCTACTCACTCCAGATGAGATGTCACCAAAACATGTCACAGGACAATCATTTTTACTCTGTGTGAAAAAGAAAAAACAAAGGGGCTATTTTTTTGCAGTGATACCAGAAAGTAGTCTTGGACCCATCCTTTTTGTGGCCTACCATACTATAGGGATAGGTGAAGACAACATTTCAATTAGTCACATACAGACTGCTGGACTGTGTAGAGATCTAAAACACCGTACCAGCAACTATTCTCCAGCAAAGCTACCAAGTTGAGATCCTTTCCAAAAAGATCCAAAATTGACATGGAATAATAATATTAACATGGTGCCATGTCTGGCAAGGAAAAACATGAAAAGCTTCTGATGCTTACCTGCATGGTTCTCTGAAGAAGCAATAATAAGAATACTGTCCACCAGAAGATATACTATATTGAATCATAAATATTTTGCTGAATTATTCAAGAAGTGTGAAATGGTTTTTTGTAAATGTTCTTGATGTTGCCCAAAGGTCAAACAAATCATAGAAAATTCTAATGAGCAGCAGCAACTAGAATATGCAGATAAACATCTCAAATGGCGACCATCTCCATAAATGCTTGCGGAGAAATGACACCAATCAGCATCAACAGAAATGACACACATTCAGTGCTTATTGCATGCTTGCTCACTGATCAAAGGTCACCATGAAACCCTTTCTTAGAAACCAGAGACAGTTAAGAGTAGAACCTGGATTTGAATTACTGTAGAAGTTTGTGAATGGTTTTAAGAGCATAAAAACATTATGAAGTACTGTCATTTTGGCAGGATCTACAGGATTCAAATAATTAATAAAGAGATCTGTTGGTAATCAAGAAATGTCCTGTCACATCCTAAACCTAAATATAAAAATTTGAGACCATGCAAATTTTAGATGAGGTAGAATGGACCGGGTAGGAATATAAGCATGAGTAATGTGCATAAACATGGAAAAGTCAAATAAGGGGAAATTGTGGACTCCACATTAACTCCAAACAGCGGTTTAATTCAAGAACTACAGTAAACTTTGTCTCTTAAAGCTTCTTTAGTGCATAATAAGCAAAAGGGAATAGCATTCTTAAAGGGACAGTCAAGTCAAAATTAAATATTCATGAGTCAGACAGAACGTGCAATTTTTAAACAACTTTCCAATTTAATTCTATTATGAAATGTGCTTTCTACTCTTGGTATTCCTTTGTTGAAGAGAAAACCTAGGTAGGCAGATATGAGTTTATGAGTGTGCATCTATTTTTAGCATTCTATGGCAGAAGTGTTTGCAAGTATGTATAAAATTGCTATAAACATTGTTGCAAACATTGCTGCCTGATAGTTAAACATGCATGCATGCTCACCTAGTATTACTCTTTACCAAAGGATACAAAGAGAACTAAGAAAATTTGCTAATAGAAGTAAATGTGAAAGTTGTTTAAAAGTGAATGCTCTATCCAATTTAAGTTTATTTTTGACATAACTGTCCCTTTAAAAGGACATGAAACTGCTGTGTACAACTACAAAATAATAGTAACTACTCAGCATGTTTATTGCATTTCATCCTGTTTCTTGCAGCTCTTTACAAATCAGTTCTCCTGTTTTAATAGCTTAAAAGGTGCCAGATACTGAAGCTCCCCCTCTTTGTACTGGGGGCTGCCATCTTGGAGCTGAGGTATTGTCCCAGCCTGTGACATAAGCAGTGCACACTCACAGATCAGTGATATTGTCCACTTTTTACAGCTGTGTAGTGTGCTTCAGGTTAGTGTGCATGCGTGTGCACAGCTTATGTCACAGGCTGTGAGAATACCCGAGTTCCAAAATGGCAGCCCCCAGTGCAAATAGGCGGAGCTTCAGTATCTGGCCAATTTAAAGGGGCATTCTAGCCAAAATTGGAATCCACATGGATGCATCTCAGTTTGAATATTAGTATTTTCGTAATATACATGTATTAGCAAAACTGCTACTAATAAAAGCTTTAGATGTGTCAAAAGTTTATCTAAGTATGCACCGTGCACCAGCATTTTAAACACAGCACTGGCCCTAAGGTGCTTGCGCCATCTGGTAAAGACTCCATTTGTAAATTGCTGACATGATATAAACTCCACTGGTGTTTTGAGCAGCTGAAGTATTTAAATTGCTGCTCCAGAGCCTACCTAGGTATGATTTTAAAAAAAGGATACCAAGATAATTTAATGTCCCTTTAATCAATGTTTATAGCAACATCATACATAGATACATAGACTGCTAAAGACACATGCACTCCTAAGCTACTATCAGTCTACCTAGCTTTATTCTTCAATAAAAGAGAGCAAAACAAAATTGTATGTCATATCTGTATCATGCATATTTAATTCTGACTTTACTGTGCCTTTAATACTTTTTTTAAAAAAAAAAGTGTTTTTAGAAGCAGTTGGCCACGCTCACAAAACACAGATAAACTAACCATAATTTTGCTAGACAAAAGTTAAAGTGCTGTTTGCTCACCTTTAAAACCCGTGTCTGCTCTTTAAACTCTTCGTCTTCATCAGAGTCTGCATCAGGGAGCTGATAGATGCGTATTCCATGCTCAGAAATTTCATCCAAGACCTAGAGAGATTGCTAAAGTTATTAAATGTGCCAAAGCAACCACCAGACTTGATACAATTGCAGCCTAAAATGACCCATCACAAGCCTTATTATGTGTGGTATAACTAAAACAGCCTTCCTGTAATTAAAGGGACACTGAACCCAAATTTTTTCTTTCGTGATTCAGATAGAGCATGCAATTTTAAGCAACTTTCTAATTTACTCCTATTATCAAATTTTCTTCATTCTCTTTCTATCTTTATTTGAAAAAGAAGGTATCTAAGCTAAGGATTCAGACAATTTTTGGTTCAGTACACTGGACAGCACTTGTTTATCGGTGGGTAAATTTATCCAATCAGCAAGAACAACCCAGGTTGTTCACCAAAAATAGGCCAGCATCTAAACTTACATTCTTGCTTTTCAAATAAAGATACCAAGAGAATGAAGAAAAATAGGAGTAAATTAGAAAGCTGCTTAAAATTGCATGCTCTATCTGAATCACGAAAGAAAAAATTGAGTTCAGTGTCCCTTTAAGGACCAAGGATGCATTGGCATCAATGGTTTCAAAATATAATACTAAAAGCTGCCTTGTCAAGTTTTTAGAGGGGAAATTCTACCACGGATCGAAAGGCTACTTGGAAACAAGCAAAAAAACACAAAACGTTTTTTTTGGAGAATCGCAGAACGATATGGGTGTGCACTCTTTATAAAGAATACTTTGCATTAATTGGAGAAGAGTTGAACAAATAATCTAAGATAATTTCTTAGTTCTATCAACTCGACAAACTATATCCTTTACACTTATATTGACTCCTGTCCAAAAAATAGAAAATATCAGTGCGCACTGGGAAATATTCTAAGAACCTACAATTCATTTTTCATTTTGAATCTGGTAATTATATACTCCACCAAAGAATGTACGTCTCTGAAGTCCATAAATAATGTTTCCCAGCTACAAGTTGTCAAAAACAAAAATAAGAAGAGGGATCAGTACTTTAAATCTCCAGCTCACTCTGTCAAGATCTGACTGTCTGTTTTACCTCACCTGGAATGCTTTCTTCAATCCAGCAGAATGTTCACATACATTTGTCTCTGTTTAGTTGTCTTGTATTTGAAAGAGGCTTAAAGCTGGTATAGATACATGCAACTTGTACTATCAACATATGAGCACTATATCTCTGGAATTAAGGAAAGCATTCAATCTATGCAGAAATACACAGTCCAATAAATTTATTGATAAATAGGACTTTGTTGGTGAAATTAATCTTCTGTATCTATTAGTAATTGACTAGCAGATTTTACGAATACAGAAATATTACAAAAGGAAAAAGCAACATACACAACATATAGTGCCATGCCTGATATCCTACTTTAATATAACCATTAACAGTAGAAATGTTTTTTAGAGTGTGATCTAGATGATGAGAAATAAAGGAGGAAATTATCCCACACCAGCTGAACATATTTATTATGTCTGACACTGATTGAAAGGAAGGAAACTGAATACGTCATACATGTCACCAACATCAAAGTATAGGATTAGCTAAAAACCGTGAGACTAGGTTTTGCTTGTCAGAATTTTTAAAGGTTTCTTTTGAGGGAAGAATAGGTGTTTTTGCAGGAGGTTTAATCGTATTTATACTACTAAACTGTGTATATCACTGAATATTTAGCATAACTCTGCTGTCTGCTCATATTTTTCTATCTTCTATCCATTTCTTTAATCCTCTTATCTACTTAACTTGGTCTTTCCATACAATTTTCTCCTAGACCCTGCTTCCTGGTTGTAACCCTATGCACAAATCTCTGTCTTGATGATCCATCTGTATGTTCTAATCTGCCACCTGCTACTTCTCTTCCAACCCCTCCACTTGACAGCACCTGCATCACCCTATCTAACTCACGTTATGTAACCTTAGTGTAGGGGTGAAGGACAGCGAGATACAGGATAAAACCAGCTTTTAGATCCTTTGCATGTAAGC
This sequence comes from Bombina bombina, assembly GCF_027579735.1. NCBI lineage: Eukaryota > Metazoa > Chordata > Amphibia > Anura > Bombinatoridae > Bombina > Bombina bombina. Next base: position 414,017,290 of record NC_069500.1, read on the forward strand.
AGTGACATTATAGCACTTCAATGCTTTAAATAGATTTCAAGATTAATGTCCCTTTAAAGTGAATGTAAATTTTGATGCTAAAGTGCCCGGTTTTTAAAAATTTGATTAAAAACAGGGGCACTTTAATTCATCAAAATTTACATTTCACTCATGTTGTGAAAAAAACCCCTTACCTTTTAATCTTGACAGCAGCTCTAGCTTCCTCCACCCATTGCAAAGCCTCTTCCTGGGTCTAAAATGAGGAATCCGGCTTCCTCCAATCACGGCGTTGAATCAGACATTGATTCCCCCGGGGTGGGAATCTGTGATTGGAGGATGACCTATCCATCATTTCTGACATCAGAAATGGCTTGCAACGACCGGAGGAAGCTGGAGCTGCTGTCAAGTTTAAAAGGTAAGTTTTTTTCCACAACAGGAGTGAAATGTTAATTTTGATGAATTAAAGTGCCCCTGTTTTTAATCAAATTTTTAAAAAACGGGCACTTTAGCATCAAAATTTACATTCACTTTAACTCCAAGCATAACTGAAGTAAAAAATGCAGCAGCAATTTAACCCTTAATACAGCAAAACACAGCAATTTAACCTCTTGATTGCTGGTCCGGCCATGCCTTTGTGAGCCCTGTGAATAGCAGTAGGAAGAGACCACAGAGTCTTACTTCAATGTCCATGAGTTAAGTAACAAGAAGGTGCACTAATGCTCACCTCAAAGGCTGAGGCTGTGAGCTCCTGTACCTTTTTTCAGCTAAATGGGAATTTTCTAAACATAGAGCCCACAATTTATCTACCCCTAGTATAGGGCTAAATGATTAAAGAGACAGCAAATTCAAAATTAAACTTTTATGGTTATGTAGACCATGTCATTTTAAACATTTTTTCCAATTTCTTTCTATTAACAAATTTGCTACATTTTCTTGGTATCTTTTTGTTGAAGAATATGTTAGGGAGCAGCAATGCACTACTGGGAGCTAGCTAAACACATCTGGTGAGCCAATGACAAGAGGTATATATGTGCAGCCACATATCACCTCCTAATATCCAGTAGTGCATTGCTGCTCCTGAGCCTACCTAGGTATACTATTCAACAAAAGATAGAGAAAGAACAAAGCAAATTTGATAATTGAAATAAATTGGAAAGTTGGTCAAAATTACCTGCTCTAGCCTAATCATAAAAGTTTAATTTTGACTTTACTATCCCTTTAATTTACGGACATGCTGGCATGTCACTAACATGGATTGTATTTACTTATTCTAATATGTTTTTAAATTGTGTTCTATTAATATATTCATTTCAGTTTGATTTTTAAAAAAATGTATATATTGTTATGATTGTATCTCTATGGCCTTGTACTCTAATAATCCCATATATCCTCCACTAGAGAGGAAACTGCTACTCACTGGCAAGGCCCAGAGAGGTTAAAACATATGTCTTGAGTTTCAACAAACAAAATGTGATATAGCACTTGAAGGATACACAATCTTCAGGAATCCTGATGTAAAAGTTCTTAAAAAAAAGAGGGGAAAAAAACAATAACAGATAGTGAAGTCCTGTAGCGAACAGTTTAAAAGATAAGTGGAATAGGTCTAATCACACTCGGTAGAGCTATAACTTAGCTCTCAGTTAAATGGCTCATGTATAAAATACAGATGGATCAGAGGGCGGAGCCTGACCACGCAGGAAGATGGTCGCACACTAGTAGGGCTCCTGCAACCAAAGCGGACAAATTTGCCTAAAACTAAAGCTCTTATATAAAATCCTATGACTGGTACTGATGACAGAGTAATATCTTTCTCATCTACAGTTCGGTGTTCTCAGAGAAGGAGCTGATTGAACTACCCTGTGCTGGCTTCAGGAAGGACTGAGCCGACACCCCGCGTGGAGGACCTGTCCCAGTAATCTTTAAAACAACCAGGCTGCAGGGGAAGCGATACAGCTCAGATCTAATTACAGCATTGCAGAAGTGGCCAGGTTTGTTACCTGATTACCCATATAATAAAGCGCTGCTTCAAGATCAGCGGTGAAGGGAGCGTTGATCCTCCCTTAGGCCACAGCAGGAGAGATGCGAGCCGTCGGGCTGATACTCCACGCGGGCCATTCGCGTCAGATCCTCTCAAAGGTGACAAACTGCAAGGAGAAAAAGATAAAGTATATTTACCACCGCGGCTCCGCGGACGCAGCTGGAACAAATACCGGAACGGCTCTTTGTTGGAGGTCTGTTGGGTGGTAAGCTGATGAGGGTTTTCCACATAATATAAGTGGCGGGAGCAGGAATGTAAATGCAGATAACCTCCGGACAGCAATAGAGTGTATTCCCTAAACCTACACACAACAACTTTAGCCTTTTACACGCTACAGTATAAATGATGGATAATTTTACACCCAGCCTCACATGAAGCATAATTTTGCTCTTTACTACATATATATCTGAAGGGAGAAAGACTCTCTAATGCGCTGCAGGTGTTCGGTAAGCTCAAAAAGCTAATTAGAGAGGATCAAAATAGGTGGTTTAGTTCACATGCCACATAGCCCTTGGGCATTATTCCCTCGATATAGACGTCTACCATTCTGAATATAACAGTCCTTAAGGAGACAGTATCATTCAAGTTCTCAAAATAACACTGTGAGGCCTATAGTATCAAACTAGTTAATACTCTTGCATAGTTCGTGGTGTGTGCTCACTGGGCCTACAAGAACTCTTGTCCTGACTCTATTTACTTTTATATTTAAAAGGGTATGCCTAACAAAAGAATGAGTAGGGCAGAAAAATCTGGTACATCCAAACCTATGAGCCAATACCTCAAACCTTTAGATACCGCTAAGGAAGCTGTTGGAGGTGACATGGCGGGCTCATAGGGCAACCAAAATTCTGTTACGCCAACTTGCAATACCACTCATCCTCAATTTGTCACAAAAAAGGATATCCTCCACCTCTCCTCTAAAGAGGACGTAAAAGGGGTCTTAAATGAGATGAGGAGCCTGTTCGGAGACCTGAGGAAGGACTTATCAGTGCTGGAGATGAGAGTCTTAACAGTTGAAAAGACTTCTAGCGCTACTGCTTCTTCCTTACAACAACACACATCAGATATACAAAATTATGCCGACAATTTGCAATATCTTAATGATAAACTTGAAGACATTGATAACAGGGGTCGTAGGAATAACTTGCGTTTCCGAGGAGTTTCGGAAGACATTGCCCCACAGAACATTGAGGGCTATCTTCAAGCTTTGTTTAGGATCATAAAAGACTCTCCATCATCTCCCGAGATCCCAATAGAAAGAGCACATAGGGCTCTCAGGCCCAAACCACCAAACAAGGCACCCCCGAGGGACATCATTATTAGGTTCCTCAGTTTCAAAGACAAAGAGGAAATTCTTCAGGGACCCCGAAGAAAGCACCCTATTGCCCACGCGGGTGAGGAAATACAAATCTTTACCGATTTATCACCAATGACCCTCCAAAAACGTAGAGATTTGGGACACATCACAGCTACCCTGAGGAATTGTAAGGTTCAATACAGATGGGGATTCCCGGTATCCATCATTGTAAACAATAACAACAAAACAGCCATTTTTAGACCTGGTATGGACGAAAGAGTTTTTTTTGAAAATCTGTCGATCCAGGTCCCCACTTCCAGTGGAACTTTGCCGGAAGCGGTGATATCCCCTCCACGCCCTTTAAGAGATCGTCCACCTGTGGAGGCCAACGGGTAATGTACTGTAATGTTCTTTTTGTTGCTCCTCAAGTTTCCACATGGACTTTGTTGACATCTATAGACTCTTTTCTGTTTTTCGACTCCTAGGCAGAGACTATTTTGTTTATCTTACAAAGTTATGATAAGGTCGAGAACCAGTGTGATGTCTTTATAATTTACCTCTTTTCTCCTAGTGGAAATAAATATTTTCTCCTTAACTTGTTGGGTTGGATCTAGAAAAAGCCCCGGAAACTAGAGGGCTCAATGGGATATATGTAACACACAGTAATGGCCTATTCATGCTATATCTTAACAGGATGTTAATATATGTTGTTTTTGTTCATTAAAAATTGCACTTAGGTCACTCTAAACGCCCTACCCCACTGTTACAATAACTCAGGTGTTATATTCTAGCTTGTTCTGGTTCTTATGTTTGCTTTAATTACTCTACATTACTATAGATGTTGTGTATTTACAATGGTTCCCAAAAGTTGGACAACAGGGGATTGTGGTACATTTCACTCACTTCCTCCTTGTTATGATTATTAATAATTCTCTTGAAGGTTCCAAGATGGAGGGAGGGAGTTTTCTGGACAAAATGGATCATTCAGATATGGCAAACATTCTTTGAATACCTTCTTTTGTTCGCTATAAGACGGGGGCTGCTTCATATGGTTATGTCACTATTATGCACATAATAGACCCCCCTAGTGACCCCTCCCATCTGGAAAGTCATTTAGTTTTCTTATCCCAGATCTTCCCCAGTCGCTTTACTAAGGTTAAAATGTGCTACAAGTATATATATGTTTTTATAACTTACGTCAGTTATGGGGCTTTTCCCCTATTATTTTGGATAATCATTAGGTTTATTGAACATTGTTATCAACAAGTGTATCTAAGTTTATCTTATAACTCTGGTTTGTACTTTACTCACCTAATTTTGTAATAAGTACTCTATATAGAACTTCTCCTCTACTTTTCTCTTTCCTCCTACCTCTCCCCCCTGTAACCCTTCTTTGTACCTACCCCCTTTTTTTTTTTTTTTTTTTTTTTGAGGATGGCCACACAGTCTAAGTCTAGTAAATTCGGGGACCACTCAATCATCCTCACTACTTTCAATGCTAAAGGCCTTAATGATCCGGGCAAAAGCTCTATTGCCTTCAAAGAGCTGAACAAATCACAGAGCCATATAATTTTAGTACAGGAAACACATTATAAAAAAGGTAGGGAACCTAGTTGGCACAACTCTCAGTTTCCTACAGCATACTTTGCCTCAGGACAGAGTAAAAAAGGAGGTGTGGGTATATTATTTCATAGAACAGTCCCATTCATACTGACACACATTGAGAGAGACCCTGACGGACGTTATATGGTACTTGTAGGTACCCTTTTTGGTCACTACATCACTTTGGCCTCCGTATATTCTCCCAGTCATAGCCAAGAGACCTTTATGACTAAGATATCTGACCTCCTATTAGAACACTCTAGAGGAATTATATACCTATCTGGAGATTTCAACCTAGTAGCCGATCCTGTAGTGGACACTTCACGGGGAGTTACATGCACACCTATTTCCACGATTAGTCAGGTTAACGACACCCTTAAAAAGACAGCCCTACATGATGTCTGGCACACTCTTCATCCTACCTCTAGAGATTACTCGTTTTACTCCATACCACATAACAGTTATTCCAGGATTGACTATATCTATATCGACTCCTGCGGTCTTTCAATCACACATCATAGTGTCATAGGTCACATCACCTGGTCTGACCATGCCCCAGTCACTTGTTCGATCCTATGGCCGGATATACCAATTACGCAACAAATTTGGAGATTAGACGAAACTATCTTAGATAACCCTTTAATCTATAATGATCTGCAAAAAATCCTGAGGGTGTACTTTGAGATCAACACATACCCTTCATCATCTAAAGCGACTATATGGGAAGCACATTAAAGTGTGCTACAAGGGGCATTAATCAAACATAAGGCTTTTCTTAAAGGGACAGTCTACACCAGAATTTTTATTGTTTTAAAAGATAGATAATCCCTTTATTACCCATTTCCTAGTTTTGCATAACCAACACAGTTATAATAATATACTTTTAACCTCTGTGATTATCTTGTATCTAAGCCTCTGCAAACTGCCCCTTTTTTCAGTTCGTTTGACAGACTTGCAGTCTAGCCAATCAGTGCCTGCTCCCAGATTACTTCACGTGCACGAGCACAGTGTTATCTATATGAAATATGTGAACTAACACCCTCTAGTGGTGAAAAACTGTTAAAATGCAATCTGAAAGAGGTGGGCTTCAAGGTCTAAGAAATTAGCATATTAACCTCCTAGGTTAAGCTTTCAACTAAGAATACCAAGAGAACAAAGCAAAATTGGTGATAAAAGTAAATTGGAAAATTGTTTAAAATTACATGCCCTATCTGAATCATGAAAGTTTATTTTGGCCTAGACTGTCCCTTTAATAAGCAATATAGAGTTAAATACTGCAAGCTACAATCTAATATAAGCGCTCTAGAAACTAAACACAAATCAGATCCTACTTGTAATGACACTAAGACCCAATTGAAGGAAGCGAAGCTGGAATTCCAAAAGCATCTGGCCGAATCACACCAAAAAAAAAGTCCTTTATGAGGGAGGAAATAAACCAGGTAGAATCTTAGCTAGATCCCTCAAAAAATGACAAATCCGATCCCATATACACTTTATTAAATCCGCAGACGGACATACGCTACGTAGCAGCGCCCAAATAGCAGCTGAGTTTCATAGATATTATCACTCCTTATATAATATAAATGATCATTCACTGACACCCCTTCAAGAAGACGCTTTTGATCCAGCAAGAGACTACTGTTAACTCTTATCTGAGGGATATTGATCTTCACTATCACGGGAGGATTCAGATTTCCTAGACTCCCCAATAACGGTTGAGGAACTCTATAATGCTATTAAAAGTTGCCCGAGTGGTAAAAGTCCGGGTCCTGATGGGTTCTCTTCAGCCTACTACAAAAAGTCTAAGGAGGTTTTGGCGGGCCCACTCCTAGACCTATTTAATGATCTTAGGGATAACCACAATTTATCCCGTATACTTTTGGAAGCCCATATCATAGTTATCCCCAAACCGGGAAAAGCTGCAGATTCCCCTGGACATTATAGGCCCATCTCTTTAATTAACTCAAACATGAAGTTGTTAGCGAAAATCCTAGCGATTAGACTTAACAAGTACTTACCAAATTTAATTAGTAATGATCAAATGGGTTTTGTCCCTGGACGAGAGGCCAGGGACAATACCATCAAAGTCACTCAACTGATTGCCCACGCCAGGGTCTCAGGTATCCCTTTAGTGCTCTTCTCCACCGACGTGGAGAAGGCCTTTGATAGGGTAAGCCGTTTTTTTTCTGCGCCGGGTCCTGGAGAAAATGGGTTTTGGAAAGGCTTTTATAAACTCAGTCTTTGCACTATACTTGGACCCTAATGCCAAATTCAGAATCAATGGTACTATGTCAGACTCATTCGATATTGTAACGGTACCAGACAGGGCTGCCCCTTGTCCCCGTTACTCTTCGCCCTATCAATAGAGGTTTTGGCACATAAAGTTAGAACAAACCACAACATTGCGGGCATAAGCGTAGATAGAACAGAGTACAAACAGGCGTTATACGCGTATGATGTCCTATATACTAATGCGACTGAATCTCTCCCTGAGTTACTTAACAAACTCAGAGCTTACGGTAGGGTCTCGAACTTCCTACTTAACTTAAATAAGTTTGAATTATTAAATATAAATACCATCCCAAAAATTTGAACAAACTTTACAACAAAAATATAAAATCACTTTAGCAAAGAACAAATTAAAATACCTCGGCATTTACCTAACATCTGATCCCTCAGACCTTTTTAAATACAATTATGCCCCCCTCAAAAGTGACATTGCTGCTGACCTTTCATCCTGGAAAAATAAACATATATCATGTTTAGGGAAAGTGGGAGTTATCAAGATGAATATTCTACCTTGAATATTATACCTTTTTCAAACTTTACCTATAGCACTTCCCAGGGGATATATAACTCAGCTGCAGAAATTAATTGAACAATTTATATGGGCTAATGTCAAACCTAGGCTGTCAAAACGCACTATGTACCTCCCGAGAGATAGAGGGGGGCTGGGCTTGCCAGACATTTCCTCATACAAGAGGGCGGTTGGGTTACAAAGGATCGTAGAATGGGCACAAAATGCAGAACATAAAGCATGGATTCTTTTAGACAGACAGATTTTCAAAGTAAATAATATGGGTTCACTTGCCTGGTTATCACCCTCGCATCGCCCTAACACTGTCTCTGAATACCACTTAATAGAAGAAGCATTTAATATATGGGACGCAACTTTAGCAACTTCTACACACATCTCCACAAAACACTCTCTATTAACACCAATTTTGGAAAGCTCCCATATCATAAACCTTATAAACTAAAAGAGGGCTCCCTCCATGGGGTAGTAGAGAATGGGAGGGTTATCCCACAGAACAGACTGGAGGAATATCAACCCACGATATTTGCCTCATGGATGCATTATAACCAATTGTTAAATTACATATCCAGACACAAACAAACAAGATTTAGGAAGGGCACTTAACTCTTATGAGAAACTTTGTGTCATGGAGAGAGTGCCGAGGCACTCTTTTTCCCTCCTTTATAAATTATTAGTTTTACAAGGTACTGACTCACTCCCGGCTTATACAATCCGCTGGAAGGAAGACTTGGGTTTGGAGACAGAACTCGAGTCTTGGATGAAAGCATTTAGACTAGTTAAGAAATCCTCAGTATCCTCGAGTATTCAGGAAACGCATATAAAATTCATGAGTAGATGGTACTTAAGAGGACAGTCAACCATAGAATTGTTATTGTTTTAAAAGATAGATAATCCCTTTATTACTCATTCCCCAGTTTTGCATAACCAACACAGTTATATTAATGTACTTTTTACCTTTGTGATTACCTTGTATCTAGGAACCTTCTTCCAGCCCCCTGATCACATGACTGTGACTGTTTATTATCTATTGTCTTAAATTTAGCATTGTATTGTGCTAGATCTTAAATAACTTTCTGTGCCTGAACACAGTGTTATCTATATGGCCCACGTGTACTTTCTGTCTCTTTGTGTTGAAAAGAGATTTAAAAAGCATGTGATAAGAGGCAGCCCTCAAAGGCTTAGAAATTAGCATATGAGCCTACCTATGTTTAGTTTAAACTAAGAATACCAAGAGAAAAAAGCAAATTTGATGATAAAAGTAAATTGGAAAGTCAATTAAAATTAAAAGTCCTATCTGAATAATGAAAGTTTAATTTATACTTGACTGTCCCTTTAACACCTTCAAGACTACACAAGATTTTCCCAGCCCTTCTGGGGGGAGGCTCTGAAAAAGATCTCCGAGATACTAAACCTCACAATTCCGAACTCACCTGAAATTTTACTCTTTCTAGCATTACCAAAAACACAAAGTCAAGCACATCTTGCCCTATTGCTAATAATGATCACAAGTGCAAAGAAACTAATCCCCCAAAAATGGAAAACACAAAGCCCTCCTACTTTAGGAGAATGGTACTCTCAGGTTGAAGACGTCCTCCTTATGGAAAGATATTACTATTTGAAAAACCACAAATTGGATAGATATGAGTTGATACTGGCGCTCTGGCACGGTACTATATAGCTTCTATACAATACTACATGACCATTAGACCGCTATCCAGCCTTTTTTTTTTTTCCTCCCCTCTCTCTCTTCTATTTCTTTCCCCTTCGCTCTCCCATCTCATGAATCCCTCCCCCTCTCTTCTTTCTTCTCCCAGCTCTCTACTCTTTCCCCCCCCCCCAATGCCTCAATTTTCAGATAACCACACTAAGATAGACAGCTACTCTAAATATGAAAAACCTTTATTCTGTGCAATCTCATTCTGGACATTGGTTAAGTAGAATGAGAATATAATATATAGAAGTGAATGAGGTGTATTTTAACATAGCTGTTAAGTAATTTTTGTTTGTATATCTCCTGTACAACCTTTCAGCATGTTTGTGTATATCAGTTTCACTTCAATAAAGTTTTTTGAAAAGAAAAAAATAAAATAAAAAATACAGATGGATCAGGGGATATCTGGTTTGACAAAAGTGATTTATTTATTAAAGGGACATAATACCCAAATGTTTAAACACTTGAAAGTGATGCAGTATAGCTGTAAAAAGCGGACTAGAAAATATCACCTGAGCATCTCTATGTAAAAAAGGAAGATATTTTACCTCAAAAGTTTCTCAGTAGCCACATCCCTTTGTAAAGGACTTCTAAGCAGCAAATCAGTATGTCTGTCCTGGGACAGCTGAAGGATTGAGCCTCGTGCACTCATGTTATTTCCCAATTCAGTGTAAGGAAATTTACAATGAAATCTCATGAGAGTTAAGTGAAATCTCATGAGATCACAGTAAAAGAGTTCATGACCTCAGCACTGTTGATGCTGATTGGCTGCTGTTCATTTCTTCATTTTATTTTTTTTTACCTGCAGCTGGGCAGTAACTGAGTATAACTTTTTACACAGCACTTACTCTGCTGAGCTGAGGAGATTGTGAGGTAAAATTTCTTCCTTTTTTACAGAGATGCTCAGGTGATATTTTCCTGTCAGCTTTTTACAGTTATACTGCATTAGTTTAAAGTGATTTAGCATATGAGTATTATGTCCCTTTAACTCACAAATCACTTGGGTAAATAGTAAAAATAAGAACAGAATCACACAGCCGACCGATAAATCGCCAAACACGGCGTTCACAGAAGGCTTGACAGTGTTCAAATTAAGAGTCCCAACCCTCCTAGTGACATTAGAATCCCAACAGTCCAATGAAATCCAATGCACGTTTCACCAGGCACCGCTGAATTTTTCAAGGATAGCATGTAGTCCTTCTTAGGCTCTTTTATAATCCAGGCTTTCTCCTTATTCGTCCTTCCGGATCCTCCTTCTGTTAACTATTTTCTCTCCAAAATATTCAACATATATGATCCGTAATTATAAGGAAAAGTCCCATAATAGTGGATAACATTATACATCAGCCATCATATAATCCTTATTAGGCATACAAACACTTTTTTTTACATATCTAAGATTTCTAAAACATGAAAAATGTAAAAATCTTTTTCCAACAAAAAAAACGTTATAGTTCTACATTGGGATTGTACTCGAGGTAACAATGTATAAAAGATACTCTTCTCTCGTTCAGAGAGTTGCCTGGTATTTCTGGGTGGACTATATTTTGGCAGGATAAGACTGATATTACTCCTTTGTGAAAGGTAATAGTGAGACTGCACCCTAAGTGGCACTGGCCGTACAAACAAGAAAGAAAGTTTTTCAAGCTCATGTTCATTCTCACTTGAGTGCGTCTTTCTATGTCATTAAATCTGTTAATGTATACATTTAGTAATACATTGTTTCTCTGTAGCATATATTAATTTGTATATTGTGCTTTTATCCTTATGTATCATTAATGGGTTAAATTTCCCTTGTCAGTGGATCACATGGCTAATCTGTATAACGGAATGGCTGACACTAGTACTGCACAGTCTATGATTAAAGCAAGCAGCAGAAATGCGGAAGAACGCTGCAGCCGAGGATCTATGTCATGTCTTTGCCTTTTTTTTTGTGTACATAATGAAAGCAAAGTTTTAGCCTTTTTATCCTGCCTCGCTTTTTGCTGCTTGTGTCCATGGATACAGAAGAATTGGAAGTCCTTACATAGCTGTTGGCAGGATTATAACTTTTTTACAGAAGGAGGAGCTTTCCCTTGTGTTGAGGAGCAGGGAGTTTGGAGCACGCCGGATCGGCATATCAGAGCCCGCGGTCAGAGAGCGGTGCAAACATCCTAGAAAGACGGTACAGTCCGGGCCTAAAAGGGCAGCTCAGGAGGAGAAATATACAGTTGTCCCCCCCCCCCCCCCCCCGTATCCGCAGGTGATCCATTACAAGACTTACCGCCAGGGTCGGCTCCAGAACGAATGAAAGGGGGGGGGGGGCATTTTTTTTCACGAGGGGGCACGCATTTACAAAGCATATATGAGAGTCAAAATAAGAGCAGACCTACATATTCTGCAGGAAAGTGTAGCCATCTTGATATTTCATTTATAGCCAATGCCAGTATTAAAGAAATGAGATGTAGAGGAGATGGGAATAATTGAGTATATGGATAAATGAATATATGGAAACATTAATAATAAAAAAAGATTTATATATATATATATATATATATATATATAACACACAGAGAAAGTCCAGCACTCACTTACAAGCTCTTAGCTAAGATTAAAAGCAAAAATGGAAGGGTTAGTTACCGCATTTAGCCAAATGGGACAAGTCCAGGTACCACGTCAAGGTCCCTTCCAAAAACCTGGGTCTGAGAGTACAGTCCCCTTCCGTGTTTATATATATATATATATATATATATATATATATATATATATATATATATACATACACACACACACTTGTTTTAATATGTATCTGTGTGTATGTATGTATATGTGTATATATATATATATATATACATACATATATATATATATATATATATATATATATATATACACACACACACAGTATATACACACATACACACACTTGTTTTAATATGTATCTGTGTGTGTGTATGTGTATGTATATATATATATATATATATATATATATATGTGTGTGTGAGGGGCATTTAACATAGGTGCAGTTTGTTGCAGTGTACACACACACAAAGGAACAAAACAATATTCATTTAGGTTCAATCAACAGACTTGATCTTAATATTAAAACAATAGACTGTAGAAAAAATAATAATTAAACTCTATAAACTCACTGACAGAAAGGGCTTCATGGCTGCTAAACAATTACAAAAAAAAAAAATCTGACAGTTACAGGATGTAGATCAAACAAGTAAGTGACTTACTGACTCCTGTAGATGAAACAATCAAGTGATGGCCATTTCTGTCTTGGAAAACTCATCTAATCTGAAAGCTACCATGCTGTAAAAAAACACAGCTCTCCTTACTTCCCTCTCAGCACTCTGAGGCCGTTCAGCAGCAGGAGATCATGCCACTTCCCACAGCATGCACTGCTTGCCAGAGCTTGTGAACACAACTCCTTCTGCATTTGCATATATATATATATATATATATATATATATATATATATAAGCATTGTGTGGAAGGGCAGGAGGACCTGAATATTAAATACACTAGCACCTGGTCCGTCTGAACCGATGGACACTCTGCCCCTCCCCACTCCATGTATTGTGTGCCAGAGCTTGAGAGAACACTTGTGTGTGTATATATATATATATATATATATATATATATAAAGTGGAAGGGCAGGACCTGAATATAAAATATACTAGCACCTGGACAATCTGCACCGCTGCGCTGCTTGACACCAGGCTAGTACCGTATGATATCACACTTTTGGAGGGTTGGGAGGTCTGATGGAACCCAGGCAGACATGTGATCACCTGCTGAGTCTGGCTGCTCTCGCCTGCTTCTCTGACAGTCAGACTGTGTCACGTGACGGCACGCGGTATTAGTGCAGTGTCAGTCAGAGTCAGCAGAGCAGCAGATAGTGTGTGCTGTGCGGCCGCCGCCGGCCAGCCCTGGTTTTAAAAGTCAATATTTAACAACTGACAAGTTCACCAACTGTTATTGGCAGCATAGCATTTTGAATTAATTTCAGTTTCACACATAAATATTAAAATGTAAAACATTTTATAATAAACATTTTTTGAGGGGGCACATCATTTGATTTGGGGTGGGCATTGCCCCCCAATGCCCCCCCCCCCCCTTGGAGCCAAACCCTGCCTACCGCGAATAGTAACAAACCTTATATATAAGTCATCTTTCGTGAATGTTCTTCAGAAATTTTTAAAATTAGGGAGTTATATTTTCTGTATCCTGAACATTGACCTTAAAATGCTTTAGCTTTGTCAGGCAGGCTAAATAAAATAGTTTGTACGAGGCAGTGCTGTATCTCTTAAAACTGCATGTTCTATCTGAACCATAAATGTTTCATTTTTACTTTAGTGTCCCTTTAAGGGGAATCACACAGAGGTTGAAGTCACTAGCCAAAAAGCAATCTCTACTGTCATATCGTAAAGTGACATTTTATTATTGGGACTGTATTTGAAATCCATATGTTTGCCAAAATGTTTCATTCTTGGGGGGGGGGTCCTATCTCCCCCATATTAGTGTAAAACAAGCAAACACATTTACTGTTTTAGTAGAAAGTTTATTAACCGCAAACCAACCATGTAATAAAGGTCTGTTCTAACTATACCATATAATGGATCATTACCATTCTCATTATTAGGGAGCATCATTTGAGAGATTGGTATTTTCCTGTCATTTTAAAAGAGCAAAAATCCCCACTGCAGCATAGGGTGTTCCATTAGAATATTGTTATACTTAAAGGGACTTTGAGATGGTAATATAAAATGATAAATTGTATGTATGTATATACAGTATATATATATATATATATAAACTTTGCAATTAACTTTTTATTTATTTGTCCTCTTTTCCTTTCATTTTAACAATTGTGTTCTTTTCAGTATACTGTTATATTCAACACAGTGATTGGCTGCACACTCTAGTGACTAATTAATAACTCTGTATCTAAATGGCCTCAGCAGAGAAATAAACCTAAGTTACAACATGGCAGCTCTCATTGCTTTATAAACACTAAAACTTTACACTTATTTTGTCAATATTTAAACTAGGGCTGCAACTAACGATTATTTTCATAATCGATTAATCGGCCGATTATTTTTTCGATTAATCGACTAATCGGATAAAAAGAGAATCAATAATAGTTTTCTATGTTTTAAATAACATCCACATAATGAGTGTTACAAATCTAAACTTCAGACTAAAACTTTACATTAACACAACTCTTTCTTCAATTTTTATGCAGCAGAGCAGTTTTATAATTAAACAAAACAAAACCACAAACTGTTTGAAAAGAGGTAGAACTAGAAAGAGTTAGACTATCACTGTTAATAACATTCTGTTATTCACTCTTTCAGAAACTTTGCATTGAAATGCAAAAATCTCAACATGTCCACATGCTTCTGGCTAAGGCTGGTTCTCTGTTTGAAGCTATATTTCCTGCAGCAGAGAAAAGGCTGTTGAGGTGTATAAGTAGGGTTTTGCCAATTTCACCAAAGTGGGATATTTATCTTTGTTAGCAATTCACCAATGCTAAGTGTTTTCTACCTTGGCAAGGGGCCTCTCAATAAAGTAACCCTTGACTTCATTCTAACATAAAAATATCTTGAATATCTATATGCAATGGTAAATAACAAGCTATAAAGGTTAGGGGAAATATCTAGTCCGCTCTAAAAATAACGAATATATACTTATAAAGGTTGAATCTGGTACATATTATCACAATTTATTAAATATAAAAAAAACAATAAAAAACAAAATCAAAAGCGCTAAGGACTGTATATCAATAACAGGACAAAGCCTTACACATTTATTTATACAGTACATATAATCAGCAATAGCAAGCAATACGCTAATAATTGTGCAAACAGATAATAGTGCACATCAATTTAAATAACTTCCATCAATCTAGGCGCAAGGTGTAAACAACAAGCTTGGCACTATATCATGAAAAGCATAGTTCCAAATCACTGGATTTAATATAAACAATCCAAATGATGACTATTATATCTGAGTTGCACGTAAGCCAGGGGTAGTTGTAAACGTATACTGTCCTTAAAAAGTTAAAAGTAGACGTCCTTTAGGCTAAGGACATAACCATAAAACACAATACCATATTTAGGAGTTCATTGGAGTGAAGCAGCTGGTGTTGTGCACAGACCAACTAATTGCAAACCAACTAATCGATTAATCGATTATGAGATTCGTTGACAACTATTTTCATAATCGATTATTATCGATTATGACAATTAGTTGTTAGAGCTCTAATTTAAACAACTAATTAAACTTTAAAGAATCTATCTACACGTTATTCTCAGACTAATCTTTTCTTTGACTGCATCATTCTATCTAGCATTTATTTAGTGTTTAATGTCCTTTTAAATATTGCTTCTGATTTAGGCATAGTTAACATGTTGCCATATACATGCTGTAAAGCATGGCCCCCCTAAGTATTTATGTAACAGTTCATTGAGTGAGCTGTACTGCTCATTACCAGATCCCCACTGCAGAGTATCAATGTAGGGAACCAACAACTATATACATGTTATAGAAATATGTTAAAGGGACATAAAACTGTATTTTAATAAGCAGTCTTCTGTTACCAAAGTACATGGATAATACATAGCATTTTTGTAAAAAGTTGAAAAATAATAATTACCATCCTTTTTCTATTTTTTAGAACCCGCTTCATGCTGCTCTCACTCAATAGCTGACAGCCTCGGGGGCAATCACTGAAATAGCTGAAAGCTATTCAACAATCAGAGCGATTATTCTAATTTAATGAATGAATATTCTAATCAGCAATGCACGATCCCTTTCACATGCGCAATAGGGGGAAATCAATCACGCATTTGTCTATTTACTGTGAAGCCTGTGTAAAAGAATTTGAGCTTGTGTAGTGTTAACAGAGCAAGTCTGCAATTGCTCATAGCGGATACCATTCCATGCTCACGTGCTGCGGATATTGATCACGTGACTACAGTTATGAAATGTGAAGAGATGAGAAATACTTCTCCTACTAACAGAGAACAGAATTATGGGATTAAATATGGAGGAGCGCGCTCCTGAGGGCTATATGTAGAGCCATCTGTCAATGGCTTTGTATAATTAGTTAAACGGTGGGAGTGCAAAAAGGGTAAACTTTGGATTGATTTTTTATACTAAATTTTTTTTAAAACATTACATAGCATTATGAAATATAATTTCAGTATCAGTTTGTTTAAAACGTTAACTTTGAAGGTTTACTATCCCTTTAAGAAAATACAGAGTCACTGCTACACTAGCCCCGAAGCACCCTGCATTTAAATGGTATGCAGCAATTCTATGCAGTACCAGGCTTCCATGAAGGCGTAGAAACCACAGGGACTCAGCTATTAAAAAGTGCACATCGATCCTGTGCAACATTGGGTCATCCAGCAGAATCCATTTCTGTATAGGACGCTGTGTACACTTTAATTCCTGTGGTGTCTACAGCTGCATGGAAGCCCAGTGCTGCATAGAATGGTAATAACAGAATTTATGTTTACCTGATAAATTACTTTCTCCAACGGTGTGTCCGGTCCACGGCGTCATCCTTACTTGTGGGATATTCTCTTCCCCAACAGGAAATGGCAAAGAGCCCAGCAAAGCTGGTCACATGATCCCTCCTAGGCTCCGCCTACCCCAGTCATTCGACCGACGTTAAGGAGGAATATTTGCATAGGAGAAACCATATGATACCGTGGTGACTGTAGTTAAAGAAAATAAATTATCAGACCTGATTAAAAAACCAGGGCGGGCCGTGGACCGGACACACCGTTGGAGAAAGTAATTTATCAGGTAAACATAAATTCTGTTTTCTCCAACATAGGTGTGTCCGGTCCACGGCGTCATCCTTACTTGTGGGAACCAATACCAAAGCTTTAGGACACGGATGAAGGGAGGGAGCAAATCAGGTCGCCTAAATGGAAGGCACCACGGCTTGCAAAACCTTTCTCCCAAAAATAGCCTCAGAAGAAGCAAAAGTATCAAACTTGTAAAATTTGGTAAAAGTGTGCAGTGAAGACCAAGTCGCTGCCCTACATATCTGATCAACAGAAGCCTCGTTCTTGAAGGCCCATGTGGAAGCCACAGCCCTAGTGGAATGAGCTGTGATTCTTTCAGGAGGCTGCCGTCCGGCAGTCTCGTAAGCCAATCTGATGACGCTTTTAATCCAAAAAGAGAGAGAGGTAGAAGTTGCTTTTTGACCTCTCCTTTTACCAGAATAAACAACAAACAAGGAAGATGTTTGTCTAAAATCCTTTGTAGCATCTAAATAGAATTTTAGAGCGCGAACAACATCCAAATTGTGCAACAAACGTTCCTTCTTCGAAACTGGTTTCGGACACAAAGAAGGCACGACTATCTCCTGGTTAATGTTTTTGTTAGAAACAACTTTTGGAAGAAAACCAGGTTTAGTACGTAAAACCACCTTATCTGCATGGAACACCAGATAAGGAGGAGAACACTGCAGAGCAGATAATTCTGAAACTCTTCTAGCAGAAGAAATTGCAACCAAAAACAAAACTTTCCAAGATAATAACTTAATATCAACGGAATGTAAGGGTTCAAACGGAACCCCCTGAAGAACTGAAAGAACTAAGTTGAGACTCCAAGGAGGAGTCAAAGGTTTGTAAACAGGCTTGATTCTAACCAGAGCCTGAACAAAGGCTTGAACATCTGGCACAGCTGCCAGTTTTTTGTGAAGTAACACAGACAAGGCAGAAATCTGTCCCTTCAAGGAACTTGCAGATAATCCTTTCTCCAATCCTTCTTGAAGAAAGGATAGAATCTTAGGAATCTTTACCTTGTCCCAAGGGAATCCTTTAGATTCACACCAACAGATATATTTTTTCCATATTTTGTGGTAAATTTTTCTAGTTACAGGCTTTCTGGCCTGAACAAGAGTATCAATAACAGAATCTGAGAACCCTCGTTTTGATAAGATCAAGCGTTCAATCTCCAAGCAGTCAGCTGGAGTGAGACCAGATTCGGATGTTCGAACGGACCTTGAACAAGAAGGTCTCGTCTCAAAGGTAGCTTCCATGGTGGAGCCGATGACATATTCACCAGATCTGCATACCAAGTCCTGCGTGGCCACGCAGGAGCTATCAAGATCACCGACGCCCTCTCCTGATTGATCCTGGCTACCAGCCTGGGGATGAGAGGAAACGGCGGGAATACATAAGCTAGTTTGAAGGTCCAAGGTGCTACTAGTGCATCTACTAGAGTCGCCTTGGGATCCCTGGATCTGGACCCGTAGCAAGGAACCTTGAAGTTCTGACGAGAGGCCATCAGATCCATGTCTGGAATGCCCCACAGTTGAGTAATTTGGGCAAAGATTTCCGGATGGAGTTCCCACTCCCCCGGATGTAATGTCTGACGACTCAGAAAATCCGCTTCCCAATTTTCCACTCCTGGGATGTGGATTGCAGACAGGTGGCAGGAGTGAGTCTCCGCCCATTGAATGATTTTGGTCACTTCTTCCATCGCCAGGGAACTCCTTGTTCCCCCCTGATGGTTGATGTACGCAACAGTCGTCATGTTGTCTGATTGAAACCGTATGAACTTGGCCTTTGCTAGCTGAGGCCAAGCCTTGAGAGCATTGAATATCGCTCTCAGTTCCAGAATATTTATCGGTAGAAGAGATTCTTCCCGAGACCAAAGACCCTGAGCTTTCAGGGATCCCCAGACCGCGCCCCAGCCCATCAGACTGGCGTCGGTCGTGACAATGACCCACTCTGGTCTGCGGAAGGTCATCCCTTGTGACAGGTTGTCCAGGGACAGCCACCAACGGAGTGAGTCTCTGGTCCTCTGATTTACTTGTATCTTCGGAGACAAGTCTGTATAGTCCCCATTCCACTGACTGAGCATGCACAGTTGTAATGGTCTTAGATGAATGCGCGCAAAAGGAACTATGTCCATTGCCGCTACCATCAAACCTATTACTTCCATGCACTGCGCTATGGAAGGAAGAGGAACGGAATGAAGTGTTTGACAAGAGTTTAGAAGTTTTGTTTTTCTGGCCTCTGTCAGAAAAATCCTCATTTCTAAGGAGTCTATTATTGTTCCCAAGAAGGGAACCCTTGTCGACGGAGATAGAGAACTCTTTTCCACGTTCACTTTCCATCCGTGAGATCTGAGAAAGGCCAGGACTATGTCCGTGTGAGCCTTTGCTTGAGGAAGGGACGACGCTTGAATCAGAATGTCGTCCAAGTAAGGTACTACTGCAATGCCCCTAGGTCTTAGCACCGCTAGAAGGGACCCTAGTACCTTTGTGAAAATCCTTGGAGCAGTGGCTAATCCGAAAGGAAGCGCCACGAACTGGTAATGCTTGTCCAGGAATGCAAACCTTAGGAACCGATGATGTTCCTTGTGGATAGGAATATGTAGATACGCATCCTTTAAATCCACCGTGGTCATGAATTGACCTTCCTGGATGGAAGGAAGAATTGTTCGAATGGTTTCCATTTTGAACGATGGAACCTTGAGAAACTTGTTTAAGATCTTGAGATCTAAGATTGGTCTGAACGTTCCCTCTTTTTTGGGAACTATGAACAGATTGGAGTAAAACCCCATCCCTTGTTCTCCTAATGGAACAGGATGAATCACTCCCATTTTTAACAGGTCTTCTACACAATGTAAGAATGCCTGTCTCTTTATGTGGTCTGAAGACAATTGAGACCTGTGGAACCTCCCCCTTGGGGGAAGCCCCTTGAATTCCAGAAGATAACCTTGGGAGACTATTTCTAGTGCCCAAGGATCCAGAACATCTCTTGCCCAAGCCTGAGCGAAGAGAGAGAGTCTGCCCCCCACCAGATCCGGTCCCGGATCGGGGGCCAACATTTCATGCTGTCTTGGTAGCAGTGGCAGGTTTCTTGGCCTGCTTTCCCTTGTTCCAGCCTTGCATTGGTCTCCAGGCTGGCTTGGCTTGAGAAGTATTACCCTCTTGCTTAGAGGACGTAGCACTTGGGGCTGGTCCGTTTCTACGAAAGGGACGAAAATAAGGTTTATTTTTGGCCTTGAAAGACCTATCCTGAGGAAGGGCGTGGCCCTTACCCCCAGTGATATCAGAGATAATCTCTTTCAAGTCAGGGCCAAACAGCGTTTTCCCCTTGAAAGGAATGTTAAGGAGTTTGTTCTTGGAAGACGCATCCGCTGACCAAGATTTCAACCAAAGCGCTCTACGCACCACAATATCAAACCCAGAATTCTTCGCCGCTAACCTAGCCAATTGCAAAGTGGCGTCTAGGGTGAAAGAATTAGCCAATTTGAGAGCACGGATTCTGTCCATAATCTCCTCATAAGGAGGAGAATCACTATCAATCGCCTTTACTAGCTCATCGAACCAGAAACACGCGGCTGTAGTGACAGGGACAATGCATGAAATTGGTTGTAGAAGGTAACCTTGCTGAACAAACATCTTTTTAAGCAAACCTTCTAATTTTTTATCCATAGGATCTTTGAAAGCACAACTATCTTCTATGGGTATAGTGGTGCGTTTGTTTAAAGTAGAAACCGCTCCCTCGACCTTGGGGACAGTCTGCCATAAGTCCTTTCTAGGGTCGACCATAGGAAACAATTTTTTAAATATGGGGGGAGGGACGAAAGGTATACCGGGCCTTTCCCATTCTTTATTTACAATGTCCGCCACCCGCTTGGGTATAGGAAAAGCTTCTGGGAGCCCCGGGACCTCTAGGAACTTGTCCATTTTACATAGTTTCTCTGGGATGATCAAATTCTCACAATCATCCAGAGTGGATAATACCTCCTTAAGCAGAGCGCGGAGATGTTCCAACTTAAATTTAAATGTAATCACATCGGGTTCAGCTTGTTGAGAAATTTTCCCTGAATCTGAAATTTCTCCCTCAGACAAAACCTCCCTGGCCCCCTCAGACTGGTGTAGGGGCATTTCAGAACCATTATCATCAGCGTCCTCATGCTCTTCAGTATCTAAAACAGAGCAGTCGCGCTTACGCTGATAAGTGGGCATTTTGGCTAAAATGTTTTTGATAGAATTATCCATTACAGCCGTTAATTGTTGCATAGTAAGGAGTATTGGCGCGCTAGATGTACTAGGGGCCTCCTGAGTGGGCAAGACTCGTGTAGACGAAGGAGGGAATGATGCAGTACCATGCTTACTCCCCTCACTTGAGGAATCATCTTGGGCATCATTTTCAGTGTCACATAAATCACATTTATTTAAATGAGAAGGAACCTTGGCTTCCCCACATTCAGAACACAGTCTATCTGGTAGTTCAGACATGTTAAACAGGCATAAACTTGATAACAAAGTACAAAAAACGTTTTAAAATAAAACCGTTACTGTCACTTTAAATTTTAAACTGAACACACTTTATTACTGCAATTGCGAAAAAGTATGAAGGAATTGTTCCAAAATTTCACCACAGTGTCTTAAAGCCTTAAAAGTATTGCACACCAAATTTGGAAGCTTTAACCCTTAAAATAACGGAACCGGAGCCGTTTTTAACTTTAACCCCTTTACAGTCCCTGGTATCTGCTTTGCTGAGACCCAACCAAGCCCAAAGGGGAATACGATACCAAATGACGCCTTCAGAAAGTCTTTTCTATGTATCAGAGCTCCTCACACATGCGACTGCATGTCATGCTTATCAAAAACAAGTGCGCAATACCGGCGCGAAAATGAGGCTCTGCCTATGATTAGGGAAAGCCCCTAGAGAATAAGGTGTCTAAAACAGTGCCTGCCGATATTATTTAACAAAAATACCCAGATTAAATGATTCCTCAAGGCTAAATATGTGTAATATATGAATCGATTTAGCCCAGAAAATGTCTACAGTCTTAATAAGCCCTTGTGAAGCCCTTATTTACTGTCTGAATAAAAATGGCTTACCGGATCCCATAGGGAAAATGACAGCTTCCAGCATTACATCGTCTTGTTAGAATGTGTCATACCTCAAGCAGCAAAAGACTGCTCACTGTTCCCCCAACTGAAGTTAATTCCTCTCAACAGTCCTGTGTGGAACAGCCATGGATTTTAGTAACGGTTGCTAAAATCATTTTCCTCATACAAACAGAAATCTTCATCTCTTTTCTGTTTCAGAGTAAATAGTACATACCAGCACTATTTTAAAATAACAAACTCTTGATTGAATAATAAAAACTACAGTTAAACACTAAAAAACTCTAAGCCATCTCCGTGGAGATGTTGCCTGTACAACGGCAAAGAGAATGACTGGGGTAGGCGGAGCCTAGGAGGGATCATGTGACCAGCTTTGCTGGGCTCTTTGCCATTTCCTGTTGGGGAAGAGAATATCCCACAAGTAAGGATGACGCCGTGGACCGGACACACCTATGTTGGAGAAATATAATTTAAATGCTGGTTTCCAGCATTATGTAGTTATCTGCTTCAGTGCCTGCAGTTATGATGGTAATCCATGGCTTATAAACCTAGGCACAGGACACAATTTCTAAGGCGCTATGGGTGTTCAGCAGCCTGAGAGAATTGATTACTGTGTTTCCATAGCTTGGGTTTACCATTTTGGTTATCTGTCTAAATATAAAAAAGTTTGAATAGGTTTTATACTAATGAACAGGGTCATTGACTTATTTATTTCCAGACGTTTTTGTATTGCAAGTCTATGTTGTGTACTGGTGCATTATAACAAGACAGTAAACACCTTGAGATTTTAATAAAAAAATTGTTTAGTTATGAATAGTAAAAAAAAACAAAAAAAACAACAAAACTTTATTATACATTCTTTTTATACTTTGAAGCCCCCTCCCCTTATTGTTATTTAGCTCTCTAATTGACCATGGCAAGCCTTGTCTTCAGCAGAAGCCCATCCAAATAAGGAAAATAGTGGGTAGACTTTGCCTACTGAAAAACAACTGCAGATAAGATGTGTATTAAAAATATGTTTAGACTTATTTATTTATTTATAAAATATTTTACCAGGAAGGATACATTGAGATTTCTCTCGTTTTCAAGTATGTCCTGGTCCACAAAACATTGCATTGATACAATAGGGTACAATAAAATTCAAAAACAATAATAATACACAATATATGCAAAAATTTTACATAGAACAGGTAGGAAATATATAATCAACCATGACAGGTGCATTCTGTTTTGAGATATGTAGAGAGGGATCTCTTAAAGGATATTAGGCTTGGGGAAGGTTTGAACGTGTACGGGAGGACGTTCCATAACTGTGGCACTCGGTAGGAAAAGGAGGATCGAGCTTCTTTCTTTTTGTATTGAGGCAAGCTAAATAATGTGCTGGTACTGGATCGGAGGTTATAGGAGGTGGGAGTAGCCGGGGAGAGCATTCTGCTCAGGTAGGGTTGGAGCTTCCCAGAAAAGCACTTAAACACAAGGCAGGAAAGATGGAGGGTGCGTCTGTATTCCAGCGTCAGCCAGTTTAGTTCTTTTAGCATGTCACAATGGTGGGTCCTGTAGTTACAGTGTAGCACAAAGCGGCAGAACGAGTTATACAATATATTACGTTTATTAAGGTGAGTTTGCAGTGCAGGTGCATATACTACGACCCCATAATCCATGATAGGCATCAGCATTTGCTGTAGGGCTGAGGCAAGATTTGTTTCTGTACAGGGCACCTAATTTTGGATAAAGTTTAGATGCAAGTTTTTCTATGTGGAGGCCAAAAGATAGATTAGGGTCTAAGAACATACCCAAGTATTTGAAAGAGTGGACTGCGGTAAGCGTGCAATTGGATTTTGTTTTGATGCGTAGATGGGAATTTTGTAATTTGTGTAATTTAGGCCCAGTTCCAAAGATCATTATGACAGTTTTGTCAGTGTTTAGGAAGAGTTTGTTTTTTGAGATCCACTTTTCTACCTCTGTGAACTGGTCTTGGAGCACTGCTTCAAGCAGCGGCAGATCAGATTTGTTTGCATAGATTACCTTGTCGTCTGCGTACATGTGTACAGTTGAGGATTTGCAGACATTAGGCAAATCATTTATACATAATGTGAATAGTAGGGGGCCGAGAATGGAACCTTGGGGAACACCACACGTGACTGGGAGAGGGAGGGAGTCACTGTTAGAAACAGAGACATATTGTGATCGATCTGATACATATGATCTAAACCAGGTTAATGGACGATCAGCAATACCAGAGTTTTTTAGTTTGAGCAGTAGTATGTCGTGGTCCACTGTGTCAAAAGCCTTAGCAAAATCAAGGAAAATAGATCCAGTTAGGTCTCCTTGTTCCATGCCAGTTTGGAACAAGGAGACCTAACTGGAGCTATTTTCCTTGATTTTGCTAAGGGTTTTGACACAGTGGACCACGACATACTACTGGCTCATGCTTTTCTATAACAGGACAACAGAGCTTACAAGGTGTTTACTGTCCTTTAATATGACATAGCATTAATATATAGTGCAAAAAGTCAAATGCACAAAAAAAAAAGATAAAATGCCTAGGAGGAATCTGTTGATTCCATCTTTCTACATCATTTGTTCAAAGGGTGCGACTGCTGTAGGAATGTGATTTCTGATTAGCCCAATTAAACCCTACTGTGTACTTCTGGCAGTTGTAGAATGGTCAGGGGTTTGCCTCTGCACCATAGCCAAGAGACTGTGACATGTCCTGCTGGTCTCCTTGCAGTATTATTCTCCTATAGGGCTGCACACATCAGCTAAACCTAAAGCCCATACTGCACTTCAGGCACGTTACCAGCTCAACAAGTGCAGCTCAGGTCACTATAACTAAACTGGGCTGAGAGATTGCCAGCATTCCTAAAAAGTATTTTGCCTGCTTTTCCTGCAAATTATGTTTCTTCCATTACCCCCTTAGAGGCTGGAGTGCAGAATTCAGAACAGACTATGTAACATGCTACACACAGTAATTGTTTGATCATCAAACAATAAAATGGACTCATCTGATGCAACAAATTAATAAAATGTTGCTAACCAAACAACAGTTTGCAAAACATGCATCCTGCTGACCTACTGCAGTAAGGTGCTTATTTTAGGATATATAAAACAATAAAATGGACTCATCTGATGCAACAAATCAATAAAATGTTGCTAACCAAACAACAGTTTGCAAAACATGCATCCTGCAGGCTCCAAGGAGGAGCAACAGACTTAAAGACAGGCCTGATTTTGACCAAGGCTTGACAAAAAGATTGCACATCCGCCAAATGTTTATGTAATAAAACTGATAAAGCAGAAACCTGACCCTTCAGGGTACTGACTGACAATCCCTTCTCCAGGCCTTCCTGAAGAAAAGATAAAATTCTTGGAATTTTACTCCAAGAGTAGCCCTTGGATTCACACCAATAAAGATATTTATGCCATATCTTATGGTAAATCTTTCTAGTAACAGGCTTGCAAGCCTGAATCATGGTCTCAATGACCGACTCAGAAAAACCAGGCTTAGCCGGAATTAAGCGTTCAATCTCCAAGCAGTCAGCTTCAGAGAAACGAGATTTGAATGAAGGAAGGGACCCTGAATCAGTAGGTCCTTCCTAAGAGGTAGTCTCCAAGGTGGGAGAGATGACATCTCCACTAGGTCTGCAAAGCAGATCCTGCGAGGCCATGCAGGGGCTATTAGAATCACTGACGCCCTCTTCTGTTTGATACGAGCAATGACTCGTGGAAGGAGAGCAAACGGAGGAAACAGGTATGTCAACCTGAAAACCCAAGGAACCGCCAGAGCATCTATCAGAACAGCCTGCGGATCACTTGACCTTGAACCGTACCTTGGAAGCTTGGTGTTCTGACGGGACGCCATCAGATCCAACTCCGGCACCCCCCATTTGAGGACTAAGGTGGAAAACACCTCTGGATGGAGTTCCCACTCCCCAGAATGATAAGTCTGTCTGCTCAGAAAATCCGCTTCCCAGTTGTCTACTCCTGGAATGTGGATGGCAAATAGACAGCAATTGTGGGTCTCAACCCACTGAAGAATCTGAGTAACCTCCTTCATGGCTAAGGAACTCCACGTTCCTACCTGTGATTGATGTAAGCCACAGAGGTTATGTTGTCTGACTGGAACCTGATAAACTGGGCTGGGGACAACCAAGGTCAAGCCAATACAGCATTGTAAATCACCCTCAACTCCAATATGTTGATGGAAAGAGCAGACTCCTTCCCAGTCCAAAGGCCCTGAGCTTTTAACGAGTTCCAGGCTGCTCCCCAGTCCAGCAGGCTGGCGTCCATAGTCACTATCACCCAGGAAGGTCTCCGAAAACATGTGCCTTGAAAACAGATGTTCCTGAGAAATCCACCACGGGAGAGAATCCCTTGACGACTGATCTAAATCTATTCTCTGAGATAGATCCGCATGGTCGCCATTCCATTGTCTGAGAATGCACAACTGGAAAGCTCTCAAATAAAATTGAGCAAAATGAATGATCTCCATGGAAGCCACCATCAGACCAATTACTTCCCTACATTGAGCCACTGAAGGATGAGCAGAAGCCTGAAGCGAGAGGCAAGAGGAAATGATTTTGTTTTTTCTGACCTCTGTCAGAAAAATCTTCATCAATAGAGAATCTATTATGGTCCTTAAGAACACTACTCTTGTAGCAGGGGAAAGGGAGTTTTTTTCAGATTCACATTCCAACCATGGGAACGAAGAAAAGACAACAATATCTCTGTGTGAGATTTTGCTAGTTGAAAAGATGGCGCCTGAACCAATATGTCGTCCAGGTAGGGTGTCACAGCAATTCCACGAGAACGGATCACTGCCAAAAGAGTCCCCAGAACCCTTTAAAAATTTTTGGGAGCCGTGGCTAGACCAAATGGAAGGGCCACAAACTGGAAATGTTTGTCCAGAAAGGCAAATCTCAGAAATCTGTGATGGTCCCTGTGAATAGGAACATGAAGATACACATCCTTTAGGTCTATGGTTGTCTTGAACTAACACTCTTGTACTAAAGGAAGAATGGCGCGTATAGTCTCCATCTTAAAGGATGGAACTTTGAGAAACTTGTTTAGATACTTCAAGTTTAGAATGGGAGGGAAAGTTCCCTCTTTATTGGGAAACAAATAAATTGGAGTAGAACCTGAGATCCTGTTCCTGCACTGGAACTAGAACTATGACTCCCAGGGAGGAAAGATGTTGTATACATTTCAAGAACGCCTCTCTCTTTATCTGGTCTGCAGATAATCTTGAGAGAAGGAACCTGCCTCTGGGAGGAAAAGTCTTAAATTCCAATTTTTAACCCTGGGATACTATGTCCACAGTCCAGGGATCTGGTACATCTCGTATCCAGGCTTGAGAGAACTGAGAAATTCTGCCCCCCACCTGATCCGATCCCGGATCGAGGGGAAACCCTTCATGCCGATTTGGAATCAGCTGCGGGTTTCTTTGATTGTTTCCCCTTGTTCCATAACTGATTGGGTTTCCAAGAAGACTTGGATTGTTCCTGCTTGGAAGAAGAAGGGGAAAGCTTTCCTCTGAAGTTACTAAAGGAACGAAAATTACTCTGACGTCCTTTAGGCCTATTCTTCTTATCTTGAGCTAGAAAAGACCCTTTTCCACCCATAATATCAGAGATAATTTCTGCCAAACCGGGTCCAAACAAGGTTTTGCCCTTGAAAGGAATCACCAGAAGCTTGACTTTAGAGGAAACGTCCGCAGACAAGGATTTCAACCATAACTCCCTGCTGGCTAGAACAGCGAAAATAGAAGTTTTAGCTCCTAGTCTTACAACCTGTAAAATGGCATCTGCAATAAAGGAATTGGCCAACTTAAGAGCTTTAATCCTATCTTGATCCAAGGAAGTCTCTACTTGAAGAGAATCAGACAAGGCATCGATCCAATAAGATGCTGCACTAGTCACGTGGCAATACACACCGCAGGTTGCCATTGGAGAACTTGATGAACATAAATTTTTTTCATATAAGCCTCCAGCTTCTTGTCAATCGGATCCTTAAAAGAGCAGCTATCCTCAATAGGAATAGTGGTTCTGTTAGCCAGAGTGGAAATGGCCCCTTCAAGTTTGGGTACAGTATACCAAGGGTCTTTAACCCCTTGAGTGCTAACGACGGCTCTGAGCCGTCAAAGAGTTTGCCACTCTGGTGCAGAGCCGTCGCTAGCACTCTCCCACCTTGAGAAACTCCAAAAAGAAAGGGTGCTCCAGCCTTTGCAGTTTAAAGTAAAATTACCTTTATTGTGCCATGGTCCACAAAATAAACAACGTTTCAGACCTACATTAGGTCCTTAGTCATGTCACAATAAAGGTAATTTTACTTTAAACTGCATAGGCTGGAGCACCCTTTCTTTTTGGAGTTTCACTTGATGTGGATGAGGTGGCTGCTTCCTGGCTCCTGTGCCTAATTGTTTTGGCTGCTGCTCCCTACCTTTTACTCAACCACCTTGAGGGAGATCTGGGGGCTCCCACCCGCTCCTACCCTGACGATCGGGCCTGTATGGTGACAGGCATCGCCGGGGCTTCCCGTTATGCACGATGACGTCACGCGCAATGACGTCACGGCGCAGCTTTATTTATAATTAACAATGTTAAGTATAGGAGCAGGGGGCATGCTGCTTAGAAGACTGTATGTCAGGCATCTAAGCAGCTACAGACCCCCACGACCCACCATTGGAAAGGTAATTGCCTAATCTTTCCAACAGTGTACGTCTTGGGGATCTTAAAAAAAACAAAAAGTTTAAAAAAAATTTAAAAAATTTAAAACAAAAAACTTAAAAAGGCTTAGCACCCAAGGTGTGAAAGTGTTTAGCACTCAAATGGTTAATGGAGTCTTTCGACAGGAAACATTTTCTTTAAAATGGGAGATGGGGAAAAAGACACCCCTGGTTTCTCCCAATCCTGTGAGATAATCTCCCTAGCACGAAAAAACTTCTGAAGTGGAAAGTTCATCAAAGAAACTATTAAGTTTACTAGATTTCTTAGGAGTGACAACGATAGGGGTATTGGAGTCATCTAAAAAAGCTAAACCTCCTTTAACAATACACAAAGGTGTTCAAGCTTAAATCTAAAGGATACCACCTCAGTCTCAGAAGAAGGAATTATACTGTCCGAATCTGAGATTTCACCCTCAGAAAGTCCCGATGTATCTTCCTCATCAGACTTATGAGAAAGGGCAACTTGGAAAGCAGAACTGAGGACAAGCACCTTACTTTCTGAATTTCTAAATTTCCTCTTGCGTTTTCCCTGTAATCTGGGAATGGCAGCTAATGCCGCAGATACCGCTGAAGATACCTGGGCAGCAATTTCTGCTTTTAAATAAAAACCACTAGGAGTTTTAGAGGAACCGCAGGGCACTGCATGTGACGCCATTGAGGCTTGGGACGTAGCAGGAGAAAGCTGAAGTATTATTTTAACAGCATCATCCTGAGAGACGTTAGGCTTAAAAAGTTTACCTTTATTTTGCAAGGTTTTCTTGACACATGAAGAACAAAATTGCATAGGAGCTGTAATTTATGCATCTAAACATAAGCATTAATTCATGAGAGTAGGCTCTTGGTCCATATCAGACATGTTGTGAAATAGTAAATAAACTTGTACAGATACGTTTCAAAGATTTTAATATTCAATTAAAATAAGCCAAGGAAAACATTCACTTTAAATTTTATCCCAAATTAGGATCGATCCCCAGCTAAAATTATGTGAGAAAAGTTAAGAAAAAACATTTAATAAACATCAAATAAACTTCTAAAATACCCCTCAGGCAACCCCACACCTCGATTACTGAGGTGCCTTACCGCTACCAATTAAGACCGGATCACCCAGAAATGGAGAAAACGTTTTACTCAGAAAAGTTATGAAGTAAAGCTGGTCATGTGATTGCAACTGCCGACTGCTGCGACACAGAGAGGCACTAAAAATAGCTTCCTGGTACACGGAGTACCAGAAATAACCGGTTTTTTTTTCAAAACTGATAGTTTAAAATGTTGCATTGTTTTATTTTAAAGCAAAGGGGAAATGAATAAGCTGCTGAAATAGAAAATTCAGCCTTACTTTCAGTTTAAACTTGTATTGTTTTATCAAGTAAATATGTGTCAGAAAAACAAAATTTAATGCTTACCTGATCAATTTCTTTCTTTTGCGATGTACCGAGTCGACGGATTCATCCTAACTTGTGGGATATTGTCCTTCCTGACAGGAAGTAGCAAAGAGAGCACCACAGCAGAGCTGTCTATATAGCTCCCCCCTTAACTCCACCCCCCCAGCCATTCGACTGAAGGCCAAGGAAGAAAAGGAGAAACTATAAGGTGCAGAGGTGACTGAAGTTTACATAAAAAAATACTATATCTGTCTTGAATAGACAGGGCGGGCCTTGGACTCGGTACATCGCAAAAGAAAGACATTTATCAGGTAAGCATCAATTTTGGGTTTTTTTTTGCATGATGTACCGAGTCCACGGATTCATCCTAACTTGTGGGATACCAATACCAAAGCTTTAGGACACTGATGAAGGGAGGGACAAGACAGGAACCTAAACGGAAGGCACCACTGCTTGCAAAACCTTTCTCCCAAAAATAGCCTCCGAAGAAGCAAAAGTATCAAATTTATAAAATTTTGAAAAGGTATGAAGCGACGACCAAGTTGCAGCCTTACAAATCTGTTCAACAGAAGCATCATTTTTAAAAGCCCATGTGGAAGCTACCGCTCTAGTAGAATGAGCTGTAATTCTTTCAGGAGGCTGCTGTCCAGCAGTCTCATAAGCCAAACGGATGATGCTTTTCAGCCAAAAGGAACGAGAAGTCGTCGTAGCCTTTTGACCCCTATGCTTTCCAGAATAGACAACAAACAAAGAAGATGTTTGACGAAAATCTTTGGTTGCCTGCAAATAAAATTTCAAAGCACGAACCACGTCCAAGTTGTGCAACAGAAGTTCCTTCTTACAAGAAGGATTAGGACACAGAGAAGGAACAACAATTTCTTGATTGATATTCCTGTTAGTAACAACCTTAGGTAGGAACCCAGGCTTGGTACACAAAACCACCTTATCAGTATGGAACACAAGATAAGGAGAGTCACATTGTAATGCAGATAGTTCAGAAACTCTTCGAGCTGAAGAGATAGCAACTAGGAACAAAACTTTCCAAGATAAAATAAAACTAACAGTTTAACACCTCTTCTCTTTACTCTTCCTGCTTAGAGCCAGCAAAGAGAATGACTGGGGGTGGAGTTAAGGGGGGAGCTAAATAGACAGCTCTGCTGTGGTGCTCTCTTTGCTACTTCCTGTCAGGAAGGACAATATCCCACAAGTTAGGATAAATCCGTGGACTCGGTACATCATGCAAAAGAAATAAAGCCTAATAAAAACATTTTACCCTTTCTTTTTAATAGAGTTTAAATGTTAGTCTCAAACATGCTACAGTGCCTGCTTCATGTCCCAGTGTAACCCATACAAGAGGATTATCTATGGCCCAATAAAAAAGCAGTGTCTTAATTTGTTAAAAGCATGGTCTCCCCAACTGGAAGAAAAAAGCACTTGCCTGCTCCGCTGTCCGGCATGTAGACAGTTACAAGGTA
>NC_069500.1:414054204-414112342 GCF_027579735.1 Bombina bombina
AGAAATATGCAGTTAAAGGCTCAGCTCTGCTGCCAGGGAAAACAAACTATCATTACAATGACAGCAGATAAACAACTCGTCAGAGTTGTGCTTTTACTGCTAAAGGGGCAGAACTAATGAATTCCCATAGGAAAAATGTCACAAAAACAGGAGGCCCCTGACGTAAATATCTGCAATGACAGGAATAGAAATCAAAATAATTCTCACTTATCATTGGGATAACAAAAAATCCACAGAGCACACAAATCATATATATTAGATCAATCAAATTTCAGTGGAACATAGCTTACTACTTTGTTTTTATACCTTTTAAAGCATAATCTATCCATTTGTCCACAGCCCTCTGCTATCCTAATGGATAAAGTCATCTAGATTTGCTTCCTCTACACTGGAAGCAAGGCTAGTGCTTCCATAAGGCTGACCAGAGCTACAATGCAGCAGGGCATAGAAGAAAATGGTAGGTTCTTTAAATGTCTAAAGACAATATAGTCAAAATGAAACTTTCATTATCAAATAGGACTTGTAATTTTAATCAACTTATACTTTTATCATCAAATTTGCTTTTTTCTCTTAGTTTTCTTGAAACTAAACCTGGGCAGACTCATATGCTAATGTCTAAGCCCTTGAAGGCTGCCTCCAATCACATGCTTTTTAAATTCCTTTTAAGAGACTGAAAGTACACGTGGGCCATATAGATAACACTGTGTTCAGGCACAGGGAGTTATTTAAAGGGACAGTCAACACCAGAATTTTTGTTGTTTAAAAAGATAGATAATCCCTTTATTACCCATTCCCCAGTTTTTTGCAAAACCAACACTGTTATATTAATACACTTAACAGTGACTTTTAGTTATTTTGCATATAGTTGCATTTTAGCCAATAAGTGCAGTGTCTGCCACTAGCAACGGGCGTGATCACAATGCTATCTATATGGCCTACATGAGCTTGCTCTCCCCTGCTGTGAAAAGTAAATAAAATAGAGGCGGGCTTCAAGGGCTTAGAAATTATCATATGAGTCTTCCTAGGTTTGCTTTCAACTAGAATACCAAGAGAACAAAGCAAAATTGTTCATAAAAGTAAATTGGAAAGTTGTTTAAAATGACATGCCCTATTTGAAAAATGAAAGTTTTTTTTGGACTCGACTGTCACTTTAGGATTTAGCACAAAACAATGCTAAATCCAAGACAATAGATAACAGAATTTATGTTTACCTGATAAATTACTTTCTCCAACGGTGTGTCCGGTCCACGGCGTCATCCTTACTTGTGGGATATTCTCTTCCCCAACAGGAAATGGCAAAGAGCCAGCAAAGCTGGTCACATGATCCCTCCTAGGCTCCGCCTACCCCAGTCATTCGACCGACGTTAAGGAGGAATATTTGCATAGGAGAAACCATATGATACCGTGGTGACTGTAGTTAAAGAAAAAAAAATTATCAGACCTGATTAAAAAACCAGGGCGGGCCGTGGGCCGGACACACCGTTGGAGAAAGTAAATTATCAGGTAAACAAAAATTCTGTTTTCTCCAACATAGGTGTGTCCGGTCCACGGCGTCATCCTTACTTGTGGGAACCAATACCAAAGCTTTAGGACACGGATGAAGGGAGGGAGCAAATCAGGTCACCTAAATGGAAGGCACCACGGCTTGCAAAACCTTTCTCCCAAAAATAGCCTCAGAAGAAGCAAAAGTATCAAACTTGTAAAATTTGGTAAAAGTGTGCAGTGAAGACCAAGTCGCTGCCCTACATATCTGATCAACAGAAGCCTCGTTCTTGAAGGCCCATGTGGAAGCCACAGCCCTAGTGGAAGGAGCTGTGATCCTTTCAGGAGGCTGCCGTCCGGCAGTCTCGTAAGCCAATCTGATGATGCTTTTAATCCAAAAAGAGAGAGAGGTAGAAGTTGCTTTTTGACCTCTCCTTTTACCAGAATAAACAACAAACAAGGAAGATGTTTGTCTAAAATCCTTTGTAGCATCTAAATAGAATTTTAGAGCGCGAACAACATCCAAATTGTGCAACAAACGTTCCTTCTTTGAAACTGGTTTCGGACACAGAGAAGGCACGACTATCTCCTGGTTAATGTTTTTGTTAGAAACAACTTTTGGAAGAAAACCAGGTTAGTACGTAAAACCACCTTATCTGCATGGAACACCAGATAAGGAGGAGAACACTGCAGAGCAGATAATTCTGAAACTCTTCTAGCAGAAGAAATTGCAACCAAAAACAAAACTTTCCAAGATAATAACTTAATATCAACGGAATGGAAGGGTTCAAACGGAACCCCCTGAAGAACTGAAAGAACTAAGTTGAGACTCCAAGGAGGAGTCAAAGGTTTGTAAACAGGCTTGATTCTAACCAGAGCCTTAACAAAGGCTTGAACATCTGGCACAGCTGCCAGCTTTTTGTGAAGTAACACAGACAAGGCAGAAATCTGTCCCATCAAGGAACTTGCAGATAATCCTTTTTCCAATCCTTCTCGAAGGAAGGATAGACTCTTAGGAATCTTAACCTTGTCCCAAGGGAATCCTTTAGATTCACACCAACAGATATATTTTTTCCAAATTTTGTGGTAAATTTTTCTAGTTACAGGCTTTCTGGCCTGAACAAGAGTATCAATAACAGAATCTGAGAACCCTCGCTTTGATAAGATCAAGCGTTCAATCTCCAAGCAGTCAGCTGGAGTGGGACCAGATTCGGATGTTCGAACGGACCTTGAACAAGAAGGTCTCGTCTCAAAGGTAGCTTCCATGGTGGAGCCGATGACATATTCACCAGATCTGCATACCAAGTCCTGCGTGGCCACGCAGGAGCTATCAAGATCACGACGCCCTCTCCTGATTGATCCTGGCTACCAGCCTGGGGATGAGAGGAAACGGCGGGAATACATAGGCTAGTTTGAAGGTCCAAGGTGCTACTAGTGCATCTACTAGAGTCGCCTTGGGATCCCTGGATCTGGACCCGTAGCAAGGAACCTTGAAGTTCTGACGAGAGGCCATCAGATCCATGTCTGGAATGCCCCACAGTTGAGTGATTTGGGCAAAGATATCCGGATGGAGTTCCCACTCCCCCGGATGCAATGTCTGACGACTCAGAAAATCCGCTTCCCAATTTTCCACTCCTGGGATGTGGATTGCAGACAGGTGGCAGGAGCGAGTCTCCGCCCATTGAATGATTCTGGTCACTTCTTCCATCGCCAGGGAACTCCTTGTTCCCCCCTGATAGTTGATGTACGCAACAGTCGTCATGTTGTCTGATTGAAACCGTATGAACTTGGCCCTCGCTAGCTGAGGCCAAGCCTTGAGAGCATTGAATATCGCTCTCAGTTCCAGAATATTTATCGGTAGAAGAGATTCTTCCCGAGACCAAAGACCCTGAGCTTTCAGGGATCCCCAGACCGCGCCCCAGCCCATCAGACTGGCGTCGGTCGTGACAATGACCCACTCTGGTCTGCGGGAGGTCACCCCTTGTGACAGGTTGTCCAGGGACAGCCACCAACGGAGTGAGTCTCTGGTCCTCTGATTTACTTGTATCTTCGGAGACAAGTCTGTATAGTCCCCATTCCACTGACTGAGCATACACAGTTGTAATGGTCTTAGATGAATGCGCGCAAAAGGAACTATGTCCATTGCCGCTACCATCAAACCTATCACTTCCATGCACTGCGCTATGGAAGGAAGAGGAACGGAATGAAGTATCCGACAAGAGTTTAGAAGTTTTGTTTTTCTGGTCTCTGTCAGAAAAATCCTCATTTCTAAGGAGTCTATTATTGTTCCCAAGAAGGGAACTCTTGTCGACGGAGATAGAGAACTCTTTTCCACGTTCACTTTCCATCCGTGAGATCTGAGAAAGGCCAGGACTATGTCCGTGTGAGCCTTTGCTTGAGGAAGGGACGACGCTTGAATCAGAATGTCGTCCAAGTAAGGTACTACAGCAATGCCCCTTGGTCTTAGCACCGCCAGAAGGGACCCTAGTACCTTTGAGAAAATCCTTGGAGCAGTGGCTAATCCGAAAGGAAGCGCCACGAACTGGTAATGTTTGTCCAGGAATGCGAACCTTAGGAACCGATGATGTTCCTTGTGGACAGGAATATGTAGATACGCATCCTTTAAATCCACCGTGGTCAAGAATTGACCTTCCTGGATGGAAGGATTGTTCGAATGGTTTCCATTTTGGACGATGGAACCTTGAGAAACTTGTTTAGGATCTTGAGATCTAAGATTGGTCTGAACGTTCCCTCTTTTTTGGGAACTACGAACAGATTGGAGTAGAACCCCATCCCTCGTTCTCTTAATGGAACAGGATGAATCACTTCCAGAAGATAACCTTGGGAGACTATTTCTAGCGCCCAAGGATCCAGAACATCTCTTGCCCAAGCCTGAGTGAAGAGAGAGAGTCTGCCCCCCACCAAATCCGGTCCCGGATCGGGGGCCCGCATCTCATGCTGTCTTGGGAGCAGTGGCAGGTTTCTTGGCCTGCTTTCCTTTGTTCCAGCCTTGCATAGGTCTCCAGGCTGGATTGGCTTGAGAAGTATTACCCTCCTGCTTAGAGGACGTAGCACTTGGGGCTGGTCCGTTTCTGCGAAAGGGACGAAAATTAGGTTTATTTTTGGCCTTGAAAGACCTATCCTGAGGAAGGGCGTGGCCCTTGCCCCCAGTGATATCAGAGATAATCTCTTTCAAGTCAGGGCCAAACAGTGTTTTCCCCTTGAAAGGAATGTCAAGCAATTTGTTCTTGGAAGACGCATCCGCTGACCAAGATTTTAACCAAAGCGCTCTGCGCGCCACAATAGAGCACGAATTCTGTCCATAATCTCCTCATAAGAAGAAGAATTACTAATAATCGCCTTTTCTAGCTCATCGAACCAGAAACACGCGGCTGTAGTGACAGGGACAATGCATGCAATTGGTTGTAGAAGGTAACCTTGCTGAACAAACATCTTTTTTAGCAAACCTTCTAATTTTTTATCCATAGGATCTTGGAAAGCACAACTATCTTCTATGGGTATAGTGGCGCGCTTGTTTAGAGTAGAAACCGCCCCCTCGACCTTGGGGACTGTCTGCCATAAGTCCTTTCTGGGGTCGACTATAGGAAACAATTTTTTAAATATGGGGGGAGGTACGAAAGGTATACCGGGCCTGTCCCATTCTTTATTAACAATGTACGCCACCCGCTTGGATATAGGAAAAGCTTCGGGGGGCCCCGGGGCCTCTAGGAACTTGTCCATTTTACATAGTGTTTCTGGAATGACCAGATAATCACAATCATCCAAATTGGATAACACCTCCTTAAGCAGAGCGCGGAGATGTTCCAACTTAAATTTAAAAGTAATCACATCAGGTTCAGCTTGTTGAGAAATTTTTCCTGAATCTGAAATTTCTCCCACAGACAAAACCCCCCTGGCCCCCTCAGACTGGTGTAGGGGCCCTTCAGAAACAATATCATCAGCGTCCTCATGCTCTTCAGTATTTCCTAAAACAGAGCAGTCGCGCTTTCGCTGATAAGTGGGCATATTGGCTAAAATGTTTTTGATAGAATTATCCATTACAGCCGTTAATTGTTGCATAGTAAGGAGTATTGGCGCGCTAGATGTACTAGGGGCCTCCTGTATGGGCAAGACTGGTGTAGACGAAGGAGGGGATGATGCAGTACCATGCTTACTCCCCTCACTTGAGGAATCATCTTGGGCATCATTTTTACTAAATTTTTTATGACATAAATCACATCTATTTAAATGAGAAGGAACCTTGGCTTCCCCACAGTCAGAACACAATCTATCTGGTAGTTCAGACATGTTAAACAGGCATAAACTTGATAACAAAGCACAAAAAACGTTTTAAAATAAAACCGTTACTGTCACTTTAAATTTTAAACTGAACACACTTTATTACTGCAATTGCGAAAAAGTATGAAGGAATTGTTCAAAATTCACCAAAATTTCACCACAGTGTCTTAAAGCCTTAAAAGTATTGCACACCAAATTTGGAAGCTTTAACCCTTAAAATAACGGAACCGGAGCCGTTTTTATATTTAACCCCTTTACAGTCCCTGGAATCTGCTTTGCTGAGACCCAACCAAGCCCAAAGGGGAATACGATACCAAATGATGCCTTCAGAAAGACTTTTCTATGTATCAGAGCTCCACACACATGCAGCTGCATGCCATGCTGTTCTCAAAAACAAGTGCGCCATACCGGCGCGAAAATGAGGCTCTGACTATGATTAGGGAAAGCCCCTATAGAATAAAGTGTCTAAAACAGTGCCTGCCGATATTATTTTACAAAAAATACCCAGATTAAATGATTCCTCAAGGCTAAATTGATCGATTTAGCCCAGAAAATGTCTACAGTCTTAATAAACCCTTGTGAAGCCCTTATTTACTGTCTGAATAAAAATGGCTTACCGGATCCCATAGGGAAAATGACAGCTTCCAGCATTACATCGTCTTGTTAGAATGTGTCATACCTCAAGCAGCAAAAGACTGCTCACTGTTCCCCCAACTGAAGTTAATTCCTCTCAACAGTCCTGTGTGGAACAGCCATGGATTTTAGTAACGGTTGCTAAAATCATTTTCCTCATACAAACAGAAATCTTCATCTCTTTTCTGTTTCAGAGTAAATAGTACATACCAGCACTATTTTAAAATAACAAACTCTTGATTGAATAATAAAAACTACAGTTAAACACTAAAAAACTCTAAGCCATCTCCGTGGAGATGTTGCCTGTACAACGGCAAAGAGAATGACTGGGGTAGGCGGAGCCTAGGAGGGATCATGTGACCAGCTTTGCTGGCTCTTTGCCATTTCCTGTTGGGGAAGAGAATATCCCACAAGTAAGGATGACGCCGTGGACCGGACACACCTATGTTGGAGAAAATAAACAGTCACAGTCATGTGATCAGGGGGCTGGAAGAAGGTTCCTAGATACAAGGTATTCACAGAGGTAAAAGGTATATTAATATAACTGTGTTGGTTATGCAAAACTGGGGAATGGGTAATAAAGGGATTATCTATCTTTTAAAACAATAACAATTATATTGTAGACTGTCCCTTTAAGTCTTTGTTGATTTTTCAAACAATCCATGTGAGAGGAGGGAGGGTGACTTTGTGTGTAGAGTGAAGGGGAACCTGCTATGCTGCATCAAACAATGCAATGTATATGTGTGTTTGTTAAATATACATAATCTGTTTGAGATATTTATTTTTAACATCAAACTAATTTAATCCCTTAATGACCACAGCACTTTTCCATTTTCTGTCCGTTTGGGACCAAGGCTAATTTTACATTTTTGCGGTGTTTGTGTTTAGCTGTAAATTTTCCTCTTACTCCTTTACTGTACCCACACATATTATATACAGTTTTTCTCGCCATTAAATGAACTTTCTAAAGATACCATTATTTTCATCATATCTTATAATTTACTATAAAAAATAATAAAATATGAGGAAAAAATGGAAAAAGACACGCTTTTTCTAACTTTGACCCTCAAAATCTGTTAAACATCTACAACCACCAAAAAACAAAATTTATGCTTACCTGATAAATTTCTTTCTCTTGTGGTGTATCCAGTCCACGGGTTCATCCATTACTTGTGGGATATTCTCCTTCCCAACAGGAAGTTGCAAGAGGACACCCACAGCAGAGCTGTCTATATAGCTCCTCCCCTAACTGCCACTCCCAGTCATTCGACCAAAGACAAGCAAGAAAAAAGGAGAAACTATAGGGTGCAGTGGTGACTGTAGTTTAAAAATAAAAAACACCTGCCTTAAAGTGACAGGGCGGGCCGTGGACTGGATACACCACAAGAGAAAGAAATTTATCAGGTAAGTATAAATTTTGTTTTCTCTTGTATGGTGTATCCAGTCCACGGGTTCATCCATTACTTGTGGGATACCAATACCAAAGCTTTAGGACACGGATGAAGGGAGGGAAAAGACAGGAACTTAAACGGAAGGCACCACTGCCTGCAAGACCTTTCTCCCAAAAATAGCCTCAGAGGAAGCAAAAGTATCAAATTTGTAGAATTTAGAAAAAGTATGAAGCGAAGACCAAGTCGCCGCCTTACAAATCTGTTCAACAGAGGCCTCATTTTTAAAAGCCCATGTGGAAGCTACCGCTCTAGTGGAATGAGCTGTAATTCTTTCAGGAGGCTGCTGGCCAGCAGTCTCATAAGCTAAACGGATTATGCTTCTCAGCCAAAAAGAAAGAGAAGATGCAGAGGCATTTTGGCCTCTCCTCTGTCCAGAGTAGACAACAAACAATGCAGATGTTTGACAAAAATCCTTAGTAGCTTGTAAATAAAACTTTAAAGCACGAACCACGTCAAGATTGTGTAATAGACGTTCCTTCTTTGAAGAAGGATTAGGACACAGTGATGGAACAACAATCTCCTGATTGATATTCTTATTAGATACCACCTTAGGAAGAAACCCAGGTTTGGTATGCAAAACTACCTTATATGTATGGAAGATCAGATAAGGGGAATCACACTGTAAGGCAGATAACTCTGAAACTCTTCGAGCCAAAGAGATAGCTACTAAAAACAGAACTTTCCAAGATAGAAGTTTGATATCTATGGAATGCAGAGGTTCAAACGGAACCCCTTGAAGAACTTTAAGAACTAAATTTAAACTCCATTCTAACTAAAGCCTGACAAAACGCCTGAACGTCTGGAACATCTGCCAGACGCTTGTGCAGAAGAATAGACAGAGCAGAAATCTGTCCCTTTAAAGAACTAGCTGACAATCCCTTCTCCAATCCTTCTTGGAGAAAGGATAATATCCTAGGAATCCTGATTTTACTCCATGAGTAACCCTTGGATTCACACCAATGAAGATATGTACACCATATCTTAAGATAGATTTTCCTGGTGACAGGCTTTCGAGCCTGAATTAAGGTATCAATGACCAACTTGGAGAAACCACGTTTTGATAAAATCAAGCGTTCAATCTCCAAGCAGTCAGCCGAAGCTTGGCGTTCTGACGAGACGCCATCAGATCCACTTATGGTTTGCCCCATAGTTGAATCAGCTGGGCAAATACTTCCGGATGGAGCTCCCACTCCCCCGGATGAAAAGTCTGCCGACTTAGAAAATCCGCCTCCCAGTTCTCTACTCCTGGGATATGGATAGCTGAGGGATGGCAAGAGTGAACCTCTGCCCATAGAATTATCTTTGAAACCTCCAACATTTCCAGGGGGCTCCTTGTTCCACCCTGATGGTTGATATAGGCTACAGTCGTGATATTGTCCGACTGAAATCTGATGAACCTGACCGCAGCTAATTGAGGCCAAGCCTGAAGAGCACTGAATATTGCTCTCAGTTCCAGAATGTTTATTGGAAGGAGGGCTTCCTCCTGAGCCCACGAACCCTGAGCCTTCAGGGAATTCCAGACTGCGCCCCAGCCCAGAAGGCTGGCATCTGTCGTGACTATAGTCCACTCTGGCCTGCGGAAATTCATTCCCCTGGACAGATGAACCCGAGAGAACCACCAGAGAAGAGAATCCCTGGTCTCTTGATCCAGATTTAGCAGAGGGGACAAATCTGTGTAATCCCCATTTCACTGATTGAGCATGCAAAGTTTAAGTGGTCTGAGATGTAGGCGGGCAAACGGAACTATGTCCATTGCCGCTACCATTAGGCCCATTACTTCCATACACTGAGCCACTGACGGCCGAGAATTGGAATGAAGAGCAAGGCAGGAAGTTAGAAGCTTTGATAACCTGACCTCTGTCAGAAATTTTTTAATTTCTACTGAATCTATCAGTGTTCCTAGGAAGGAAACTCTTGTGAGAGGGGAGAGAGAACTCTTTTCTTCGTTCACCTTCCACCCGTGAGACCTCAAAAAAGCCAGAACAATGTCCGTATGGGACTTGGCGATTTGAAAAGTCGACGCCTGTATCAGAATGTCATCTAGGTAAGGAGCCACCGCTATGCCCCGTGGCCTTAGAACCGCCAGTAGGGACCCTAGAACCTTCGTAAAGATTCTTGGTGCCGTGGCTAACCCGAAGGGAAGAGCCACAAACTGGTAATGCCTGTCTAAGAAGGCGAACCTGAGGAACTGATGATGATCTCTGTGAATCGGAATGT
Organism: Bombina bombina; assembly: GCF_027579735.1. Lineage (NCBI taxonomy): Eukaryota > Metazoa > Chordata > Amphibia > Anura > Bombinatoridae > Bombina > Bombina bombina. Next base: position 414,064,287 of record NC_069500.1, read on the forward strand.
GGAGATAAGCATCCTTTAAGTCCACGGTAGTCATATATTGACCCTCCTGGATCATAGGGAGGATGGTTCGGATAGTCTCCATCTTGAAGGATGGGACCCTGAGAAATTTGTTTAGGATCTTGAGATCCAAGATTGGTCTGAAAGTTCCCTCTTTTTTGGGAACTATAAACAGATTTGAATAGAAGCCCTGCCCCTGTTCCTCCCTTGGAACTGGGTGGATCACTCCCATAACCAGGTCTTGAACACAACGTAAGAATGTCTCTCTCTTTATCTGGTTTACAGATAATTGTGAGAGATGAAATCTCCTCTTTGGAGATGAAGCTTTGAAGTCCAGAAGATATCCCTGGGAACAATCTCTAATGCCCAGGGATCCTGGACGTCTCTTGCCCAAGCCTGGGCAAAGAGAGAGAGTCTTGGCCTGCTTCCCCTTATTCCAAGCCTGGTTAGGTCTCCAGACTGGTTTGGACTGGGCAAAATTTCCCACTTGTTTTGCATTAGAGGAAACTGAAGCTGCGCCACTCTTGAAGTTTTGAAAGGAACGAAAATTATTCTGTTTGGTCCTTAACTTATTGGACCTATCCTGAGGAAGGGCGTGACCTTTTCCTCCAGTAATATCAGAAATGATCTCCTTCAGACCGAGCCCGAATAGGGTCTGTCCCTTTTGAGGGGATGTTAAGAAGCTTAGACTTTGAAGTAACGTCTGCTGACCAGGATTTAAGCCATAGCGCCCTACGCTTGGCTAAATGAAAAATGGCGTCAGAAATAAAGGAGTTAGCTAACTTAAAAACTTTAATCCTGTCTAGAATATCGTCTAACGGGGTCTCCACCTGTAGAGCCTCCTCAAGAGACTGAAACCAAAAAGCCGCTGCAGCAGTAACTGGGGCAATGCATGCAAGAGGCTGGAGAATAAAACCTTGATGTATAAAAATTTTCTTAAGGAGACCCTCCAATTTTTTATCCATAGGATCAAGGAAAGCACAACTGTCCTCGACGGGGATAGTTGTACGCTTAGCTAGGGTGGGGGAGAGAACGGCACCCCTGGTCTATCCCATTCCTTAGTAATAATTTCCAAAAACCTCTTAGGGACTGGAAAAACATTGGTGTAAACAGGTACTGCAAAGTATTTGTCCATTTTACACAATTTCTCTGGAACCACAATGGGGTCACAGTCATCCAGAGTCGCTAAAACCTCCCTAAGCAATAAGCGGAGGTGTTCAAGCTTAAATTTAAACGCTGTCATCTCAGAATCAAACTGAAGTAACGCCTTCCCTGAGTCTGAAATGTCACCCACAGATAGAAGCTCACCTGACTCGGCTTCTGAGCATTGTGAGGGTATATCGGACACAGGCAATAAAGCGTCAGAAAGCTCTGTATTAATTCTAGCCCCAGAGCTGTCTCGCTTTCCTTGTAGCCCTGGCAGTTTGGAGAATACCTCTGTGAGGGTAGCATTCATAACTGCCGCCATGTCCTGTAAGGTAAAAGAATTAGACGCGCTAGATGTACTTGGCGTCACTTGAGCGGGAGTTATAGGTTCTGACACATGGGGAGAGTTAGATGGCATAATCTCCCTCTTTTTAGTCAGAGAATCCCCTGGAGATAAATCTTTAAGCGCCATAATATGGTCTTTATAGTTTATAGAAATTTCCGTACATTTGGTACACATTCTAAGAGGGGGTTCCACAATGGCTTCCAAACATATTGAACAAGGAGTTTCCTCTATGTCCGACATGTTTAACAGACTAGTAATGAGACAAGCAAGCTTGGAAAACACTTTAATAAAGGTGAAACAGCAATTAATCAAAAACGTTACTGTGCCTTTAAGAGAAAAAAACTAGCACTTAAACTGCAAAACAGTGAAAAAATACAGTAAAATCTTTGAAATTTTTACAGTGTGAATAAGGGACTAAAGCAGCATTGCACCCACTTGCAAATGGATGATTAACCCCTTAGGCCCCAAGCCAGATTGAAAAACGTTAAAAAACGTTAAAAATCAATTGAGCACCATGCCACAGCTCTGCTGAGGCTCCTACCTGCCCATAAAAACGATTTTGTGCAGAAATAACCCCTTTGAAATGGTTCTCAGATGCCAGGGGACTCTTCTAGGGAAGCTGTATGTCTCAGTCTGAATTAAAACTGCACAGTTAAAATAGGCCCCTCCCACCATGTACTGGATGTCAGAGGGGCCTTAAGAAAATACTCCTGGGAGTATCTGACTAGCCATGTGGAAACTAGGCCCCAAATAAAGACTTATCTCCCTCAGAGAAAAAACTTCCTATTTTTGAAATCATGTAAACGTTTTTTCACTAAGCAATATGAATATTAACATGAGTATTACCCTGTTATGTAAGCATGATCCCAGTCGCTGTTAAATCACTGCATCAGGCTTACCTCAAATACACAAGGCTCTGTCAGCATTTTCTAGAACTTATTCCTCTCTCTACAAATAAAAATACTGAACATACCTCAAAGCAGGTAATCTGCAGCCCGTTTCCCCAACTGAAGTTTTCCCATATTCATCAGTTATGTGTGAGAACAGCAATGGACCTTAGTTACAAACTGCTAAGATCATCAAATCTCCAGGCAGAACTCTTCTTCTAATTTCTGCCTGAGAGAAAAACAGTACAACGCCGGTACTGTTTAAAAATAAACTCTTGATTGAAGGTAAAACTACACTAAGTCACCACATATCTCTTGATACTTACTTTCTTGTCGAGAGTTGCAAGAGAATGACTGGGAGTGGCAGTTAGGGGAGGAGCTATATAGACAGCTCTGCTGTGGGTGTCCTCTTGCAACTTCCTGTTGGGAAGGAGAATATCCCACAAGTAATGGATGAACCCGTGGACTGGATACACCTTACAAGAGAAAACACCCATGCTAAATAGTTTCTAAATTTTGTCCTGAAATAGAAATACCCAATGTTTACATGTTCTTTGCTTTTTTTGCAAGTTATAGGGCAATAAATACAAGTAGCACTTTGCTATTTCCAAACCACTTTTTTTTCCAAATTAGCGCTAGTTACATTGGGACACTGATATCTTTCAGCAATCCCTGAATATCCCTTGACATGTATATATTTTTTTTTTAGAAGACATCCCAAAGTATTGATCTAGGCCCATTTTGGTATATTTCATGCCACCATTTCACCACCAAATGCAATCAAATAAAAAAAAATTGTTCACTTTTTCACAATTTTTTTCACAAACTTTAGGTTTCTCAGTGAAATTATTTGCAAACAGCTTGTGCAATTATGGCACAAATGGTTGTAAATGCTTCTCTAGGATCCCCTTTTTTCAGGAATAGCAGACATATATGGCTTTGGCGTTGCTTTTTGGTAATTAGAAGGCCGATAAATGCCGCTGCGCACCACACGTGTATTATGCCCAGCAGTGAAGGGGTTAATTAGGGAGCTTGTAGGGTTAATTTTAGCTGTAGTGTAGTAGACAACCCAAAGTATTGATCTAGGCCCATTTTGGTATATTTTATGCCACCATTTCACCGCCAAATGCGATCAAATAAAAAATTGTTCACTTTTTCACAAATAGGTTTCTCACTGAAATTATTTAGAAACAGCTTGTGCAATTATGGCAACAAATGGTTGTAAATGCTTCTCTGGGATCCCCTTTGTTCAGAAATAGCAGACATTTATGGTTTTGGCGTTGCTTTTTGGTAATTAGAAGGCCACTAAATGCCGCTGCGCATCACACGTGTATTATGTCTAGCAGTCAAGGAGTTAATTAGGGAGCTTGTAGGGAGCTTGCAGGGTTAACTTTAGCTTTAGTGTAGAGATCAGCCTCCCACCTGACACATCAGACCCCCTGATCCCTCCCAAACAGCTCTCTTCCCTCCCCCACGCCACAATTGTCCCCGCCATCTTAAGTACTGGCAGAAAGTCTGCCAGTACTAAAATAAAAGGTTTTGTTTTTTTTTGTTTGTTTTTTGTATTATTCTGCTGTGTAGGATCCCCTCTTAGCCCCCAACCTCCCTGATCCCCCCCCCCAAAACAGCTCTCTAACCCTCCCCCTCTACCTTATTGGGAGCCATCTTGAGTACTGGCAGCTGTCTGCCAGTACCCAAGTTTACAAAAAAAAATCTGTAGTGTACCTTCCCCCCCTAAAGACCAACCCCCACCCCCTCCCAAATCCCTTAGATCTTTTTATTTAGCAATTCCCTCCCCCCTCTCTCCCACTTATTATCACAACATTTTTCCGTAGTATAGCGGTTCCTACCCACCCCGCGTGGCTCTCTCTGCATCAGATGGCTAAAAACAGTTATTGCAGGATGCTTCAATATCGAGGCATCACTGCAATAACAGGAAAGCTTCTGGAAGCGTCAGGATTGCTTCCACCGCTTTCAAAGACGTAAGGGTACGTCCTTGGTCGTTAAGGACATTGTTTTGGAGGACGTACCCTGTAGGTCGTTGGTCATTAAGGGGTTAAAAGTTAAGATGTATGTGAAGTTATAAAACATGCTATAGGAAGCTATTTTATCACGCTGCAAAAAAACATTTGATCAAGAAGCAGTAAGGTAGGTTTGACATGGGCCAGTAAGTATAAGATTTGACAAATGGCTGTAAATGGCAAAATTTATCATCCTTGTAGGCAGACAGGTTTCTTAAAGGGACATGAAACTCAATATTTTTCTTTCATCATTCAGGTAGAGAAAGGGATTTTAAACAACTTTCCAATTTACTTCTATTATCTAATTTGTTTTGTTCTTTTTATATTTTGTGTTGAAAAGGATACCTAGGTAGACAAAGAAGCTGCTTATTGGTTGCTGCCCATATATGCCTCTTGTAATTGGCTGACCATTGTGCTCAGATAGTCCTTAGTTGTGCATTGTTGCTTCTTCAACAAATTATACCAAGAGAATAAAGCAAATTATATAATATAAGTAAATTGAAAAGTTGTTTAATATTGCATTCTCTATCTGAATCATGAAAAAACATTTTGGGTTTTTATGTCCCTTTAAATAGTGAACCTTTTAACCAGCAACTGCCACTTCACATGGCAAAATGTAAAATTGCACAAGAGATTTCGTATGCAATGCTGCCTCCTGCTCCTGCGCAACCAACTGTGCTAGAGCAGGGCATGTCTCACCACCTCTGGCGGAGAAGCAGTTTCTGTTTATTATATTTGTGGTAGCTCACGCGAACCTGCTCCACATAGCTTAAAAAGCGGGAAATGCAGCTTCATAAATCTACCCCAAAATGTATCTTTGCCTGGGTGGCCAACAATCCTTATACTGGCCCTTACAAATATGATCTTGTTTTTTTACTTTTGTGCCCCTTGGAGAAGTATAGCAAAATCTGCCTTTTAAGAATCTCACTAGGGATCTTGCAGTGCTGGAGAATCAGTTTAGATCATCTCACCTGAGCGGAGAGTTTTAGATCATCCCAGAGTAAGCAGTGGCATGAAAGACAAGGATGCAATACACACCACCTCCAGCTCTTTGAGCATTTATGGTGTTTGATTACTGGTGCAAAGGCCCTCACAGGATATATGCATATGCCACTGAAAAACAGTAATAACGTTTACAAGAAGCATTTTTGCTGATGGATGTATGTAGCTAAAATACTAGCTCTCAACAATAGGTTTCCTAGTGAACCTAGAAGATACAAATATGGAGAGGAGAAGTAAAGGGCGCCTAAGCAAAAGGCTAAGTGTTATATGCAAAACAGTCTTATGTAATATGCAAAAACTTATTTGGAGAATACAATATCCGGCAATCATATATCTAAATACATATATTAATAAATAATCAAATCATGGATCCATGAAGATGAACATGAACAGATATAATACTGGGTAAAAAAATAATAAAAATAGTCCCAGAAATGTCTAGATATAGGTTACTAATCAGTGTCCAAAAGGAAGTGTCCAAAATAATGTGTAATGGATAAGTATCCAGTAAGTTGGCGATTTCCCTTTGTATCCTAGTGATTGAAAACGTGACGATCATCCGATATCCTGTGGAAAAAAATGAAAAACAATAATGCAGAGTTGCTGTAATACCATGATAGGGTATTAAAAATAGGCTTACCAGTTTTTGCCAACGTGTTTCGTCCTATAGGTATAGTATAGGCCTACAGTCTTGATAAAGGCCTAGTATAGGCCTAAACGCGTTGGCAAAAACTGATAAGCCTATTTTTAATACCCTATCACGGTATTACAGCAACTCTGCATTATTGTTTTTCATTTTTTCCACAGGATATCGGATGATCGTCACGTTTTCAATCACTAGGATACAAAGGGAAATCACCACCTTATTCCTAAGGACCTTGAACACACGCCACCTCATTCACAGCAAGTTTATTTTTATCTTTATTTTTTTTAATTTGCACATTTTTGCTCATTATTTTTTATACATATTTTGATATTTTTTTTCACTATTTTTCCACATTATCTTTCACAATTTTCACATATTCTTTAATTTTCAATTATTTGGATATTGGATACTTATCCATTACACATTATTTTGGACACTTTTTTGGATACTGATAAGTAACCTATATCTAGACATTTCTGGGACTATTTTTATTCCTTTTTTACCCAGTATTATATCTGTTCATGTTCATCTTCATGGATCCATGATTTGATTTTATATTAATATATGGTTGCCAGATATTGCATTATCCAAATAAAAGTTTTTGCATAATATTGTTTGCATATTACATAAGACTGTTTTGCATATAACACCTAGCCTTTTGCTTAGGCGCTCTTTACTGCTCCTCTCCATATCTCTAAAATTAAAATGCAACCATGCAAATTTCAGTTTTGACTGTTCTATCCCTTTATACCTAGTGCTGAGAAATATTAAGAACATTGTATTACTGCCAGAAATGAAACAAAACAAAAAACAAATATTCTTTAAAAAAAAAAAAATTAAAATAACTATTAAAGGTGTGACCATATTCAAAGATTTGATCCGCTCTAATTTCACAATATTGTCACAAACAATTATGAATAGAATATATTCAAATTGAATTTAAATTACACAACTGCATTTAAAATCCAGATAAAAGTAAAAGTATGCTACACTATCCACCCTATAAAGCGATATTTTCTTTACTGTGCCTGAATTTCACACCCATTTGTTGCTTGTCATTTCCGAGAGGGAAAGAAGCGTCTTTGTTTTGTATGCACAACTCTCTGCCAAGCACATAATCAGATGCAGATCGTGCCTGGCACAACACAATATTTTGATAGCGTTTTATGGCTTCCTCTCAGCTTTGTATTGAACAGAGTTGGGGTTCCATGTTATATCATTTTCCCAGGCACTAGAGAGTTTTATTTGTATGAACAGTGTGGGTTACCTCATTTTCCCATTACTTTCTTTAGTAGCTATCTGCAGTATAGTCAGCAATAAGTACACATTTATTGCACAGATTGAACATATAGCACACTACAAACCTCAAATAATGCAAATTGGCAAAATGCCAAAAGATAACCAGCATTTTCCTTAAAACTGAATGGATTGAGGTAAATGAACAGATGCAGATAATCACGTGTATTGTAATGAATACATATTCTAATAAACTGGTGCTGCAGGTTACGTGTTTGCCCTGAATCTTTACCATCTCTGACATTCTATTCAGGGCAGCAGAATTACTGATCTGTTCTTTGCCCCATAAAACATCACATGAGGGCTTAAAGGGACACTGAACCCAATTTTTTTCTTTTGTGATTCAGATAAAGCATGAAATTTTAAGCAACTTTCTAATCTACTCCTATTATCACATTGTCTTCATTCTCTTGGTATCTTTATTTAAAATGCAAGAATGTAAGTTTAGGTGCCGGCCCATTTTTGGTGAACAACCTGGTTTATTTTCTTGCCGATTGGTGGATAAATTCATCCACCAATAAAAATTGCTGTCCAGAGTCCTGAACCAAAAAAGCTTTGATGCCTTCTTTTTCAAATAAAGATAGCAAGAGAACGAAGAAAAATTGATAATAGGAGTAAAATATAAAGTTGCTTAAAATTGCATGCTCTATCTGAATCACAAAAGAAAAAAATTGGGTTCAGTGTCCCTTTAAGGAGGAAACATTGGTGATTTTTATTTAATGTTCATCTTTTTTTCTCTCTTTACAAGACACATTCACTTGTATAATTGGCTTAGGCAGCACTTACCCTTCTTTTCAGTCTCTCCCTCTCTTTAAGGGTCAAAGTGTCCGCCTTGGCAATGACAGGCACAATGTTCACCTTTCCATGAAGAGCTTTCATGAATTCCACGTCCAACGGTTTCAACCTAAAGGAAAAGGGCACACAAGACATAAAGAGAAAATGACACACATTAATTTGCAGAATTACACAATATCAATATTGCATTTTCCATAGTCAATAAATCAATCAAGAATTCCCTGCTAGATAAAAGCACAATCCTGCTGATAAATGTAAATGTCATGCAGAATACACAAGAAAGAGAAGCTGTAAAGCGGATGTTTTTAGGTTTAATACAGTTAAGGGTATCACTTTAAATGGATAACATATAAGAAGTATAATTGAAAGACAATGATGAAATGGGAAAGGACCTAGCAGGAAAACTATACTGTGTATAACAATAGACTAACAAAAATCTGTTTATATTATTGTTAACATATAATAAGGCTGTTTCCAGCTTTCTATTCTGATCATTGTAAAACAAATACATTATAACAGATTTAAAATACAAAAGATGTGTTATCTTAAATAGCAATAAATAAGTCAAAACATATTTTCTCTAAGGATTAATCCTTGGACAGAAAATGTTGCAAGTCAGGGATATTTTTAACAGGAATTTCCCCAGAGTCACAGCTTGACCATTACTAGAATAGCGCCGGCTGATATGCCACCCTCTTTACTATTTCTGACCTAAAACTTAATCCATCAAAGCAGAAATATATTAAGAGTATTAAGTTTTGATGCTGATGGCGATAAAGGAAGGGTGGGCTACCAAACACTGCCAGCTTCATTAAGTACTACTTAAGGATTATTACTTAACTCATTCTGTACAGTACACTGTATTTAAGTAGTATTTAAAAAAATAAAACGAACATATTAAAGAAACACAAAACCCCAAATTTTTATTTCATGAATCAGATAAAGCATAGATTTTTAAACAACTTTCCAATTCAATTCTATTATCAATTTTGCTTCATTCTCTTAATATCCCTTGTTTAAGGATCATCAATGCATTACTGGAAGCTAGCTGAACATGTCAATAAGCCAATGGCGAGAGGTATTTCTGTGCAGCCACCAATCTAGCCCCAGCACCTGAGCCTACCTAGGTATTCTTTTCAACAAAAGATAAAAAGAAAACTAAACTAAGTAGATAATAAAAGTAAATTGGAAAGTTGTTTGAATTCCATGCTCTAACTCACTGGTTTTCGAACCTGTCCTGAGGCCTCCCTAACAGGCCAGATTTTGAGGATTTCTGAACAGGAGCAGAAACAATCAGCTAATTAGTAAACATGGTTATTTTACCTGCTCTCATCCAAGGTAATCCTGAAAACTTGGCCTGTTGGGGAGGGCTGAGGACAGGTTTGAAAACCAGTGCTATATCAATCATGAAGGAAAAATGTGGGGTTTCATGTCTCCTTAAGCAGCCTATAAAATATATAGGTCTTTTTAGCTAAAAATGAGGGTGGACAGGTTACCTAAATAGACCAACATTAGCTGAAGTTGATACGTCTTCATTCTGTAATAAGCAGTATAGTGCAATGCATTTATCAAATGTAGTTATTGAATAAAATACAGCTGATATGCTTCTTTATTCATACAATAGAAGTGAAAACTGATAAATAACAAGTAAAGAGATAATTCATACAAATCATCCACTACACTATATAAATGTAGTTTTGGGGGAATTACATATTAAGCAGACATAGTTCTAGTTTTGACCGCTGCCGTACAAGGTTCACCGCCACAGACTACAAAAACCTGTGGACGTATTCAGTGGGCTAAGTAGGAATAACAGACAGTAAATATGCACAACACTGTTCTTTTGTAACATGAAAGCCGATTTGTGAAATGTATATATCAGGACCTATCTTCTCATCAGAAACGAGTAGTAATGGTGATGTTCAGTGGCTGTATACGTGAGCAATACATTACCCATGTCCAAATGGAGAGATAAAGTAGAAGCAGCAGTGAACACGGTTATCGACAATATGGCGCCTATTCAGCCCACTCTCGTCATGGAGGTATCGCTCAAACTGATTGTCAATGTAGTGGATGATTGTTTTGAAGCTGCAAGGTAGACATACAAAGTATTTAATAGGTAGTAAATGTGTAATCACAGAGATAGATGTTGTTTAACTAAGATTTTGTTTTCTGTGTGAAAACTTTTGATTGCTGCTTTTCTACATTAAATGCCCAATAGAATAAATATATATATATATATATATAGGAGTATGAATATATATATATATATAGGAGTATGAATATATATATATAGATAGGAGTATGAATATATATATATATATATATATATATATATATATATATAGATAGGAGTATGAATATATACATATAGATAGGAGTATGAATATATACATATAGATAGGAGTATGAATATATATATATATAGATAGGAGTATGAATATATATATATATATAGATAGGAGTATGAATATATATATATATAGATAGGAGTATGAATATATATATATAGGAGTATGAATATATATATATAGGAGTATGAATATATATATATATATATATATATAGGAGTATGAATATATATATATATATATATATATATATATATATATAGGAGTATGAATATATATATATAGATAGGAGTATGAATATATATATATATATAGGAGTATGAATATATATATATATATATAGGAGTATGAATATATATATATATATATAGGAGTATGAATATATATATATATATATAGGAGTATGAATATATATATATAGATAGGAGTATGAATATATATATATATATATATATATATATATATATATATATATATATAGGAGTATGAATATATATATATATAGGAGTATGAATATATATATATATATAGGAGTATGAATATATATATATATATATAGGAGTATGAATATATATATATATATAGGAGTATGAATATATATATATATAGGAGTATGAATATATATATAGATAGGAGTATGAACATTAAAATTTACTGGAAAACAATAACTAAGAAAAAGAACCACTGTACTTTGAAAAATGTACTTTGTTTTATTTTAATGTGTAATTAAAATAGGAAGTTTAAGGTCATTATTTCCACTAAAAACAATTAATACTGTACTGACCAGGTGTGTTAAAAAAATAAAAATCACAATTACTTCACAATCACGGACAGCTGTGCTAACAGATGCTCGTCCTTCTATAGAAAGAATTAGGAGCAGAGATTACAGGAAATGTTTGGGAATGAGGCAAACACTCTGACCTCGCTGCTGTATTACTATTCCTTCCGGAAGAAGTACCGAGTATTGTAAATATGAGACCACATATAAATCATACAGATGTGAAGCCTAGAAGTGTCTCACTGTAAAATCTATATAAATAAATAGAGCAGCTTAAGCTCAAGTATTTATTCTATTTTTATCCCTGCACCAAAACATTATTTGTTCAATATACATTATCCAATAATAAGGGATTTAAAACCCAAACATTTTCTTTCACAATTCTGATAGAGCATGCAATTTTAAACATCTTTCTAATTTACTTCTGTTATCAATTTTTCTTCATTCTCTTGGTATCCTTTGTTTAATAAAAGATCAGGAGCGTGCACTATATGGCAGCAGTTTTACAAGAATGTTACCCATTTGAAAACATAATTTATGTAAGAACTTACCAGATAAATTCATTTCTTTCATATTGGCAAGAGTCCATGAGCTAGTGACATATGGGATATACAATCCTACCAGGAGGGGCAAAGTTTCCCAAACCTCAAAATGCCTACAAATACACCCCTCACCACACCCACAATTCAGTTTAACGAATAGCCAAGAAGTGGGGTGATAAGAAAGGAGCGAAAGCATCAACAAGGAATTGGAATAATTGTGCTTTATACAAAAAATCATAACCACCACAAAAAGGGTGGGCCTCATGGACTCTTGCCAATATGAAAAAAATGAATTTATCAGGTAAGTTCTTACATAAATTATGTTTTCTTTCATGTAATTGGCAAGAGTACATGAGCTAGTGACGTATGGGATAGCAGATACCCAAGATGTGGAACTTCCACGCAAGAGTCACTAGAGAGGGAGGGATAAAATAAAGACAGCCAATTCCGCTGAAAAAATAATCCACAACCCAAATCAAAAAGTTTTAATCTTATAATGAAAAAAAAAAACTGAAAACAAACGATTCTCTCTCGCTCTGAAAATCGCACGGAGTTCCAAAATGTTGATTGGTAATCTCGCCTCCTGAGATTCCCAAACCCCCTGCGCTGTCAGAGATCCCCATACAGCTCCGCAACCTGAAAGACTCGCATCTGTTGAGATCACAGTCCAGGTTGGACCAACAAAAGAGGCCCCTTGAACTAAACGATGGTGAACCAACCACCAAGTCAGAGAAGATCGAACATTGGGATTTAAGGATATTAATTGTGATATCTTTGTATAATCCCTGCACCATTGGTTCAGCATACAAAGCTGGAGAGGTCTCATGTGAAAACGAGCAAAAGGGATCGCGTCCGATGCAGCAGTCATGAGACCTAGAATTTCCATGCACAAAGCTACCGAAGGGAATGATTGAGACTGAAGGTTTCGACAAGCTGAAACCAATTTCAGACGTCTCTTTTCCGTTACAGACAAAGTCATGGACACTGAATCTATTTGGAAACCCAAAAAGGTTACCCTTGTCTGAGGAATCAAGGAACTCTTTGGTAAATTGATCCTCCAACCATGTCTTTGAAGAAACAACACAAGTTGATTCATGTGAGATTCTGCAGAATGTAAAGACTGTGCAAGTACCAAGATATCGTCCAAATAAGGAAATACCGCAATACCCTGCTCCCTGATTAAAGAGAGAAGGGCACCGAGAACCTTCAAAAAGATCCTTGGAGCTGTTGCTAGGCCAAAAGGAAGAGCAACAAACTGGTAATGCTTGTCTAGAAAAGAGAATCTCAGGAACTGATAGTGGTCAGGATGAATTGGAATATGAAGATAATCATCCTGTAAGTCTATTGTGGACATATAATGCCCTTGCTGAACAAAAGGCAGAATAGTCCTTATAGTCACCATTTTGAATGTTGGTATCCTTACATAACGATTCAATATTTTTAGATCCAGAACTGGTCTGAAAGAATTCTCTTTCTTTGGAACAATGAACAGATTTGAATAAAACCCCAGGCCCCGTTCCAGAACTGGAACCGGCAGAATTACCCCAGCTGACTCCAGGTCTGAAACACATTTCAGAAACGCTTGAGCCATTACTGGGTTTACTGGAATGCGTGAGAGAAAGAATCTTCTCACAAGCGGTCTTACCTTGAAACCTATTCTGTACCCTTGTGAAACAATGTTCTGAATCCAAAGATTTTGAATTGAATTGATCCAAACATCTTTGAAAAATCGTAACCTGCCCCCTACCAGCTGTGCTGGAATGAGGGCCGCACCTTCATGCGGATTTGGGAGCTGGCTTTGACTTTCTAAAAGGCTTGGATTTATTCCAGACTGGAGAAGGTTTCCAAACGGAAACTGTTCCTTTAGGGAAGGGTCAGGCTTTTGTTCCTTATTCTGACGAAAGGAATGAAAACGATTAGCAGCCCTATATTTACCTTTAGATTTTTTATCCTGAGGCAAATAGGCTCCCTTCCCCCCAGTAACAATTGAGATTATTGAATCTAACTGAGAACCAAATAATTTATTACCTTGGAAAGAAAGAGAAAGCAACGTTGACTTAGAAGTCATATCTGCATTCCAAGACTTAAGCCATAAAGCTCTTCTGGCTAAAATAGCTAAAGACATATACCTGACATCAATTCTAATGATATCGAAAATGGCATCACAAACAAAGTTATTAGCATGTTGAAGAAGTTTAACAATGCTATAAGCATTATGGTCTGACACTTGTTGCGCTAAAGCCTCCAACCAGAAAGTGGAAGCTGCAGCAACTTCAGCCAAAGAAATAGCAGGTCTAAGTAGATTACCTGAACATAAATAAGCCTTCCTTAGAAAGGATTCAAGCTTCCTATCTAAAGGATCTTTAAACGAAGTACTATCTGCCGTAGGAATAGTAGTACGTTTAGCAAGAGTAGAGATAGCCCCATCAACTTTGGGGATTTTCTCCCAAAACTCTAATCTATCAGATGGCAAAGGGTACAATTTCTTAAACCTTGGAGAAGAAGTAAATGAAGTACCCAGACTATTCCATTCCCTAGAAATTACTTCTGAAATAGCATCAGGAACTGGAAAAACTTCTGGAATAACTACATGAGGTTTAAAGACTGAATTTAAACGCTTATTAGTTTTAATATCAAGAGGACTAGACTCCTCCATATCTAATGCAATCAACACTTCTTTAAGTAAAGAACGAATAAACTCCATCTTAAACAAATATGAAGATTTATCAGTGTCAATATCTGAAGGCAGAATCTTCTGAACCAGATAGATCCTCATCAGAAATAGATAAGTCAGAATGATGGCGGTCATTTAAAAATTCATCTGAAATATGAGAAGTTTTAAAAGACCTCTTACGTTTACTAGAATTAGGAATAACAGACAGAGCCTTCCGAATAGAATTAGAAACAAATTCTTTTACATTAACAGGAACATCCTGAACATTAGATGTTGAAGGAACAACAACAGGTAATGGATTATTACTAATGGAAATACTATCTGCGTTTGATAGTTTATCATGACAATTATCACAAACTACAGCCGGAGGAACAGTTACCAAAAGTTTACAACAAATGCACTTAGCTTTGGTAGAACCGACATCAGGCAGCATCTTTCCAGAAGTAGATTCTGATCCAGGGTCAGGTAGTGACATCTTGCAATATGCAATAGAAAAAACAGAATTTATGTTTACCTGATAAATTTCTTTCTCCAACGGTGTGTCCGGTCCACGGCGTCATCCTTACTTGTGGGATATTCTCCTCCCCAACAGGAAATGGCAAAGAGCCCAGCAAAGCTGGTCACATGATCCCTCCTAGGCTCCGCCTACCCCAGTCATTCGACCGACGTTAAGGAGGAATAATAGCATAGGAGAAACCATATGGTACCGTGGTGACTGTAGTTAAAGAAAATAAATTATCAGACCTGATTAAAAAACCAGGGCGGGCCGTGGACCGGACACACCGTTGGAGAAAGAAATTTATCAGGTAAACATAAATTCTGTTTTCTCCAACATAGGTGTGTCCGGTCCACGGCGTCATCCTTACTTGTGGGAACCAATACCAAAGCTTTAGGACACGGATGAAGGGAGGGAGCAAATCAGGTCACCTAAATGGAAGGCACCACGGCTTGCAAAACCTTTCTCCCAAAAATAGCCTCAGAAGAAGCAAAAGTATCAAACTTGTAAAATTTGGTAAAAGTGTGCAGTGAAGACCAAGTCGCTGCCCTACATATCTGATCAACAGAAGCCTCGTTCTTGAAGGCCCATGTGGAAGCCACAGCCCTAGTGGAATGAGCCGTGATTCTTTCGGGAGGCTGCCGTCCGGCAGTCTCGTAAGCCAATCTGATGATGCTTTTAATCCAAAAAGAGAGAGAGGTAGAAGTTGCTTTTTGACCTCTCCTTTTACCTGAATAAACAACAAACAGGGAAGATGTTTGTCTAAAATCCTTTGTAGCATCTAAATAGAATTTTAGAGCGCGAACAACATCCAAATTGTGCAACAAGCGTTCCTTCTTTGAAACTGGTTTCGGACACAGAGAAGGTACGATAATCTCCTGGTTAATGTTTTTGTTAGAAACAACTTTTGGAAGAAAACCAGGTTTAGTACGTAAAACCACCTTATCTGCATGGAACACCAGATAAGGAGGAGAACACTGCAGAGCAGATAATTCTGAAACTCTTCTAGCAGAAGAAATTGCAACTAAAAACAAAACTTTCCAAGATAATAACTTAATATTAACGGAATGTAAGGGTTCAAACGGAACCCCCTGAAGAACTGAAAGAACTAAATTGAGACTCCAAGGAGGAGTCAAAGGTTTGTAAACAGGCTTGATTCTAACCAGAGCCTGAACAAAGGCTTGAACATCTGGCACAGCTGCCAGTTTTTTGTGAAGTAACACCGACAAGGCAGAAATCTGTCCCTTCAGGGAACTTGCCGATAATCCTTTTTCCAATCCTTCTTGAAGGAAGGATAGAATCCTAGGAATCTTAACCTTGTCCCAAGGGAATCCTTTAGATTCACACCAACAGATATATTTTTTCCAAATTTTGTGGTAAATCTTTCTAGTTACAGGCTTTCTGGCCTGAACAAGAGTATCGATAACAGAATCTGAGAAACCTCGCTTCGATAAAGTCAAGCGTTCAATCTCCAAGCAGTCAGCTGGAGTGAAACCAGATTCGGATGTTCGAACGGACCCTGAACAAGAAGGTCTCGTCTCAAAGGTAGCTTCCAAGGTGGAGCCGATGACATATTCACCAGATCTGCATACCAAGTCCTGCGTGGCCACGCAGGAGCTATCAAGATCACCGACGCCCTCTCCTGATTGATCCTGGCTACCAGCCTGGGGATGAGAGGAAACGGCGGGAACACATAAGCTAGTTTGAAGGTCCAAGGTGCTACTAGTGCATCCACTAGAGCCGCCTTGGGATCCCTGGATCTGGACCCGTAGCAAGGAACTTTGAAGTTCTGACGAGAGGCCATCAGATCCATGTCTGGAATGCCCCAAAGTTGAGTGACTTGGGCAAAGATTTCCGGATGGAGTTCCCACTCCCCCGGATGCAATGTCTGACGACTCAGAAAATCCGCTTCCCAATTTTCCACTCCCGGGATGTGGATAGCAGACAGGTGGCAGGAGTGAGACTCCGCCCATAGAATGATCTTGGTCACTTCTTCCATCGCTAGGGAACTCCTTGTTCCCCCCTGATGGTTGATGTACGCAACAGTCGTCATGTTGTCTGATTGAAACCGTATGAACTTGGTCCTCGCTAGCTGAGGCCAAGCCTTGAGAGCATTGAATATCGCTCTCAGTTCCAGAATATTTATCGGTAGAAGAGATTCTTCCCGAGACCAAAGACCCTGAGCTTTCAGGGATCCCCAGACCGCGCCCCAGCCCATCAGACTGGCGTCGGTCGTGACAATGACCCACTCTGGTCTGTGGAATGTCATCCCTCGTGACAGGTTGTCCAGGGACAGCCACCAACGGAGTGAGTCTCTGGTCCTCTGATTTACTTGTATCTTTGGAGACAAGTCTGTATAGTCCCCATTCCACTGACTGAGCATGCACAGTTGTAACGGTCTTAGATGAATGCGCGCAAAAGGAACTATGTCCATTGCCGCTACCATCAACCCGATCACTTCCATGCACTGAGCTACGGAAGGAAGGGGAACGGAATGAAGTATTCGACAAGAGTCCAGGAGCTTTGTCTTTCTGGCCTCTGTTAGAAAAATCCTCATTTCTGAGGAGTCTATAATTGTTCCCAAGAAGGGAACCCTTGTTGACGGGGATAGAGAACTCTTTTCCACGTTCACTTTCCAGCCGTGCGATCTGAGAAAGGCCAGGACGATGTCCGTGTGAGCCTTTGCTCGAGGGAGGGACGACGCTTGAATCAGAATGTCGTCCAGGTAAGGTACTACAGCAATGCCCCTTGGTCTTAGCACAGCTAGAAGGGACCCTAGTACCTTTGTGAAAATCCTTGGAGCAGTGGCTAATCCGAAAGGAAGCGCCACGAACTGGTAATGTTTGTCCAGGAATGCAAACCTTAGGAACCGATGATGTTCCTTGTGGATAGGAATATGTAGATACGCATCCTTTAAATCCACCGTGGTCATGAATTGACCTTCCTGGATGGAAGGAAGGATAGTTCGAATGGTTTCCATCTTGAAAGATGGGACCTTGAGAAATTTGTTTAAGATCTTGAGATCTAGGATTGGTCTGAATGTTCCCTCTTTTTTGGGAACTATGAACAGATTGGAGTAGAACCCCATCCCTTGTTCTCTCAATGGAACAGGATGAATCACTCCCATTTTTAACAGGTCTTCTACGCAAAGTAAGAACGCCTGTCTTTTTATGTGGTCTGAAGACAACTGAGACCTGTGGAACCTTCCCCTTGGGGGAAGTCCCTTGAATTCCAGAAGATAACCCTGGGAGACTATTTCTAGCGCCCAAGGATCCAGAACATCTCTTGCCCAAGCCTGAGCGAAGAGAGAGAGTCTGCCCCCCACCAGATCCGGTCCCGGATCGGGGGCCGATATTTCATGCTGTCTTGGTAGCAGTGGCAGGTTTCTTTGCCTGCTTTCCCTTGTTCCAGCCTTGCATTGGTCTCCAAGCTGGCTTGGCCTGAGAAGTATTACCTTCTTGCTTAGAGGACGTAGCACCTTGGGCTGGTCCGTTTTTACGAAAGGGACGAAAATTAGGTCTATTTTTTGCCTTGAAAGGCCGATCCTGAGGAAGGGCATGGCCCTTACCCCCAGTGATATCAGAGATAATCTCTTTCAAGTCAGGACCAAACAGCGTTTTCCCCTTGAAAGGAATGTTTAGTAGCTTGTTCTTGGAAGACGCATCAGCCGACCAAGATTTCAACCAAAGCGCTCTGCGCGCCACAATAGCAAACCCAGAGTTCTTAGCCGCTAACTTAGCCAATTGCAAAGAGGCGTCTAGAGTGAAAGAATTAGCCAATTTGAGAGCATTGACTCTGTCCATAATCTCCTCATAAGGAGGCGAGTCACTATCGAGCACCTTAATCAGTTCATCAAACCAGAAATATGCGGCTGTAGTGACAGGGACAATGCATGAAATGGGTTGTAGAAGGTAACCCTGCTGAACAAACATCTTTTTAAGCAAACCTTCTAATTTTTTATCCATAGGATCTTGAAAGCACAACTATCCTCTATGGGAATAGTGGTGCGTTTGTTTAAAGTAGAAACCGCTCCCTCGACCTTGGGGACTGACTGCCATAAGTCCTTTCTGGGGTCGACCATAGGAAACAATTTTTTAAATATGGGGGGAGGGACGAAAGGAATACCGGGCCTTTCCCATTCTTTATTAACAATGTCCGCCACCCGCTTGGGTATAGGAAAAGCTTCTGGGAGCCCCGGCACCTCTAGGAACTTGTCCATTTTACATAGTTTCTCTGGGATGACCAAATTTTCACAATCATCCAGAGTGGATAATACCTCCTTAAGCAAAATGCGGAGATGTTCCAATTTAAATTTAAAAGTAATCACATCAGATTCAGCCTGCTGAGAAATATTCCCTAAATCAGTAATTTCTCCCTCAGACAAAACCTCCCTGGCCCCCTCAGATTGGGTTAGGGGCCCTTCAGAGATATTAATATCAGCGTCGTCATGCTCTTCAGTAACTAAAACAGAGCAGCCACGCTTACGCTGACAAGGGTTCATTTTGGCTAAAATGTTTTTGACAGAATTATCCATTACAGCCGTTAATTGTTGCATAGTAAGGAGTATTGGCGCGCTAGATGTACTAGGGGCCTCCTGAGTGGGCAAGACTCGTGTAGACGAAGGAGGGAATGATGCAGTACCATGCTTACTCCCCTCACTTGAGGAATCATCTTGGGCATCATTGTCATTATCACATAAATCACATTTATTTAAATGAATAGGAATTCTGGCTTCCCCACATTCAGAACACAGTCTATCTGGTAGTTCAGACATGTTAAACAGGCATAAACTTGATAAGAAAGTACAAAAAACGTTTTGAAATAAAATCGTTACTGTCACTTTAAATTTTAAACTGAACACACTTTATTACTGCAATTGCGAAAAAACATGAAGGAATTGTTCAAAATTCACCAAACTTTCACCACAGTGTCTTAAAGCCTTGAAAATATTGCACACCAAATTTGGAAGCTTTAACCCTTAAAATAACGGAACCGGAGCCGTTTTAAGCTTTAACCCCTTTACAGTCCCTGGTATCTGCTTTGCTGAGACCCAACCAAACCCAAGGGGAATACGATACCAAATGATGCCTTCAGAAGTCTTTTATAAGTATCAGAGCTCCTCTCACATGCGACTGCATGCCATGCCTCTCAAAAATAAGTGCGCAACACCGGCGCGAAAATGAGACTCTGCCTATGCTTTGGGAAAGCCCCTAAAGAATAAGGTGTCTAAAACAGTGCCTGCCGATATTATTATATCAAAATACCCAGAATAAATGATTCCTCAAGGCTAAATAAGTGTTAATATCAATCGATTTAGCCCAAAAAATGTCTACAGTCTAAATAAGCCCTTGTGAAGCCCTTATTTACAATCGTAATAAACATGGCTTACCGGATCCCATAGGGAAAATGACAGCTTCCAGCATTACATCGTCTTGTTAGAATGTGTCATACCTCAAGCAGCAAGGACTGCAAACTGTTCCCCCAACTGAAGTTAATGCTCTCAACAGTCCTGTGTGGAACAGCCATGGATTTTAGTTACGGTTGCTAAAATCATTTTCCTCATACAAACAGAATTCTTCATCTCTTTTCTGTTTCTGAGTAAATAGTACGTACCAGCACTATTTGAAAATAACAAACTCTTGATTGAATAATGAAAAACTACAGTTAAACACTAAAAAACTCTAAGCCATCTCCGTGGAGATGTTGCCTGTACAACGGCAAAGAGAATGACTGGGGTAGGCGGAGCCTAGGAGGGATCATGTGACCAGCTTTGCTGGGCTCTTTGCCATTTCCTGTTGGGGAGGAGAATATCCCACAAGTAAGGATGACGCCGTGGACCGGACACACCTATGTTGGAGAAAACAACATATAAAGCAAAATTATCAAATTCCTTAAATGGCAGTTTCAGGAATGGGAAAAAATGCAAAATGAAACAAGCCTCTAGAAAACCAGAAGCAACTAAAAAGTGAGACTGAAATAATGTGAAAAAAACTGGCGCCAAGTATGACGCCCACATTTTTTGGCGCCAAGAATGGCGCCCATATTTTTTGGTGCCAAAAAAAACGTCCGCAACACACATACGTAAAAAATGACGCAAACACGTGAAAACTTGACACGTGACGAAATTTTTGCGCCAAAAATGACGCAATAAATAGAAGCATTTTCTGCACCCGCGAGCCTAACAGCCCGCAATTTTGAAAAAAAGTCAATTGAAAATTGAAAATTTTTAAGGTAAGAAAAAATATAATTTATATGCATTTTTCCAAAAAAATGAAACTGGCAGTCTGAAAGAAGGAATACTGATTATCCTGAATCATGGCAAATATAAGTTTTAACACATATATTTAGACCTTTACATATAAAGTGCCCAACCATAGCTTTGAGTGTCATGAATAGAAATAAGACCTACTTTTCCTAAGACACTCATCTACATATAGCAGATAGCCAAACCATTACTGAAACGAGAATCAGTAGAGGTAATGGTATATAAGAGTATATCGTCAAGCTGAAAAGGGAGGTAGGAGAAGAAATCTCTACGACCGATAACAGAGAACCTATGAAAAAGATCCCCTAGAGGAAGACCATTGTATTCAAATAGGCAATACTCCCTTCACATCCCTCTGACATTCACTGCACTCTGAGAGGAAAACCGGGCTCCAGCCTGCTGCGAAGCGCATATCAACGTAGAATCTAGCACAAACTTACTTCACCACCTCCATGGGAGGCAAAGTTTGTAATACTGAATTGTGGGTGTGGTGAGGGGTGTATTTATAGGCATTTTAAGGTTTGGGAAACTTTGCCCCTCCTGGTAGGAATGTATATCCCATACGTCACTAGCTCATGGACTCTTGCCAATTACATGAAAGAAAGAGCACTAGATGGCAGCACTATTTCCTGCCATGTGGAGCTCCAGACACATACCTAGGTATCTCGTCAACAAAGAATACCATAGGAACAAAGCAAATTTGATAATAGAACACCAATGTACAAGATACAGTAAACATTCTTACTAGCAAAATAAACATTTTCTGCACACACATTATATATAGAATTGTGTGCACGTCAACAGTAAAAATGTATTTAAAAAAGAAGGAACAATTATATTTCTCTAAAGAAATGTGTATTACACACATCTTTTTCCAAGGAAAAAAAAGAAATACAAATTTGCTATTGAAAAATGTGAGAAACATTTTGTATATCTTGCTAGTTTATGTTATCCTTTATAAGTAGGAAACAACCCTCACAATATTATATTTTTATAGAAGGACGGCGTAAATATCTGTACCACTACCAATGTGTAAGTACTTCAATCTACCAGTATTAAAAATATGCAGTGGATAAAAACAAACACCTTGTAGGTGCACCATTAAAATTCTTATCTATGTTTACATTACATTGCTTAGTTAGTAGGTTATCCTTATCAACAGTTTAAAGAATTACATAAAAGCATACACAAACTCCAACACAGGTAAGGTGTCTGTCCTACTATACAATACACAATTTTCCAGAAGGTCTATATTGTGTGTATACAAAAAGAACAATGTCATAAATTGTTAAAACAATCTATTTTTGTAACACATTTTTTTGCTGCCATAAGAGAATCTGCTGCTTAGTGACAAGAAATATATGTTATGAAGTTTACCAGCTTACCCAATTGTAAATGAGATCATGTAATGAGAATGCATGTGTCCTGCCTTACCTACTTAAGTGCTTATTATAATTATGCTGGGCACAGTAAGGGAGAACACATTTTGGAAGACATATTTGGCCATCTGTGTGTAAATGTCAACCACATTTATGACTACAGCCCACCTCTACAATCACAAAGCTCACATGAAGTCACTTCCTGTTGCATGTTTCCTTCTGGGAATGATGTATGGTTACACTACTGGCTATTGTATGACTTGATGGGAAGCATCTGGTCTATGAGGGCATATCCTGTGCTACTGCTGAATGCCCTAGGAAACCAAAAAGCCACAACAGGAACATATTACCCTTGCACAAGCAGAATAATTTGCAGTTTGCACAGGTTTTTGCATTTCAGTGCACTGGATAGACAATAAGTACTAACCAGCACACTTCCGCTACAACCTTAAAGATTATTAATATATTTTTTTTTGTATTATTAATATTTCAGACTTACCATAGATACTAGAGTATAACGCAAGATTTTTGTGACAAAAAATAAGATACAAAATGGAGGGGTTGCGGTATATTCAGACATTTCATTTAATCTGATGTGTGGCACTAAACATGTCCCACACCAGTAATGCTCTCTTGCAGCGCAGACTATCTTTATTTATATTTTGTCTCTAAGCAACATGGAATGAGCTACTTGAGCAGCACTGTATGTGTCCGACTGACAGTTTTTTTTCTATTAATGGCTTTTTCAGTTGTATTATGTGGTGTGCTTTTGTTTTTTATTGTGAAAAGCCCTTTAAATTATTTTATTTGGTGAGCTTTTTCTGTGGGGCGCACTTCCGGTCTGGGAGTACTCATACTTTCTGCTGCTTGTCAGCACACAGTGTGTCAGGCTGGGGGTGCACTCTTGCAGATTCAACATGACCGGCGTTTTGGCAGCTCACCACAAGTGCTGTACTTCCCATATCGCTAAATTGGGGAAAGGGGGTGAGTACCCTAATCTTCAGATGCTGAAGGGGTCACAAATATTATATTCATTGTTTTATTCTAACTCAGGCTTAGTTTGACTCATATAGCTGAGGTGTCCACACACTCCTAAGGGCTATTTATACACATATACACTGATATGGTAGTGTTTGTTATTACTCAGTACTCAATTACTATAGCTTTGTATTATTTTATATTGCTCCTCGCGTTACATTCGTGTCTTGAACTTTTCTCCATTTCCATAATAAATGTCTATCTTTCGAGTTATACTCGGGCAGCGTTATACTCAAGTATCTACAGTAAATATGTGTATAAGTAAAAGGTATTTTTAACAGCCAAAACTATAAATCAGAGAGCAATGTCAAAAACAAATCATGCTTTAGCCTGGCAGGGTCAGTGCATCTTGTAAGGTTGTGCTAGAGGCAGAGCCTTACCAAGCGCATATGCATGATAGATACATAGATAGATAGATAGATAGATAGATAGATAGATAGATAGATAGATAGATAGATAGACAGATGAATGGATGGATAAGATATGTGACATAGATAAGACATAGATATATAGATGGATAGATTTATAAAGGCAACACAAAATATAAAAAAAATAAATGTAAAAAACTAAAATTACAAAAAGAACTGGGGTATTAGGTTACTAGGTGTGTCATGTACAGATCCTTAAATCACAATGCATATAGATGGCTTAAATAAAAATGCGATGAACCCCCCCCCAAAAAAAAATTCCTTTATGAATCAGATAAAGCATATAAGTTTAAACAACTTTCTAATTTACTTCTGATATCAAATTTGCTTCATTCTCTTGGTATCCGTTGCTGAAGGAGCAGCAATGAACTACTGGGAGTTTGCTCAATACATCTAGCAAGAAAATGACAAGAGACAAATGTGTGTAGGCACCAATCACCAGCTGGCAGTAGTGTAGGATATGTACATATTCTGTTTCAACAAAGGAGACCAAGAGAACAAAGTCAATTTGAAAATAGAAGAGTATTTTGAAAGTGTCCTACAATTATATGTTCTATCTGAATCTTAATTTTGACTTTCCAATCCTTTTAAGTATGCAGTGAAAAAAAACAAATGCTGTATAACTACTTGATATGGTTACTAATCGTATTAATCATATTGTGTCTTAAAATGTGTCACAAAGAACCAAGTAGGGCAGCCAGAAACATTTCAATGGAATAAACAAGTTGAATTAGCACACAATCAACAGGAAAGGCTCCTTGAAACACAATAATCTGGCTGGAGCTCATGCAGGGGCAAGACGGCAGCGGAAGGAAATGGGGGACTCTAGCATGCCGCTCGTACCTACCCGCTGCAAGATGAAGATAGCTCACTTAACCCTCAACCTCCTGAAGAGCCATGACACATGCTAAGGAAAAATGAGTAATCACCAGCATTCAGAGTGCTGAGACATACTGGTGTGTCATAGCACATGCATGAGGATGTCAAAGTAGCTAGAGAATACATGGATCAAATGACTGTTTTATGTACTAAGGACTAGTGGGTGTCACAAGGCAAGAAAATGTCTGCGGCCCCCTGCTCTAGACATTAGTGGTGTCTGCAGTGCAGCACAGGTACTTTAACTGCTTGAGATTTTATTATAAAATGTTATGTTATTCGTAGAAAAACAACATTTCAATATACTTTATTTATTAGCTCCTTAAAGCTTCTTTCATGATTTAGATACAGAATACAATTTACTTCTATTTTCAAGTTTGCTTTGTTCTCTTGTTATTCTTTGTTAAAGAGATATCTAGATAGGAAATAGTGTTGCCATCTCATGCTCTTGCTACTGTATAACATTCTTGCAAAACTGCTGCAATATAGTGCTGCAGATACGTGCACGCTCCTGAACTTAACTTCCTGCTTTTCAACAAAAGATAACAAACAAATACATTTTGATAATAAAAGTAAAAGTTGTTTAAAATTGTATGCTCTATCTGAATCATGAAAGAAAAAAAATACAAAATGTATGCTTACCTGATAAATTTATTTATTTCCAGATATGGCGAGTCCACAGCATCATCAATTACTGTTGAGAATATCACTCCTGGCCAGCAGGAGGAGGCAAAGAGCACCACAGCCAAGCTGTTAAGTATCACTCCCCTTCCCACAAACCCCAGTCATTTGACTGAAGGTAAATGGAGAAAAAAAGGAGCAACACAAGGTGTAGAAGTTGAGGATTTAGTTAAAAAAGATAACTGTCTTAAAATAAAGGGTGGGGCCGTGGACTCACCATATCCGGAAAGAAAGAAATTTATCAGGTAAGCATAAATTTTGTTTTCTTTCCTAAGATATGGTGAGTCCACGGCATCATCAATTACTGTTGGGAACCAATACCCAAGCTAGAGGACACCGATAAAGAAAAAGGCACCAACGCTTGAAGAACCTTTCTCTCAAAAGAAACTTCAGCCGAGGCAAAAAGATCAAATGTATAAAATTTGGAAAAAAACATGTAATGAAGACCAAATTGCAGCCTTGCAAATCTGTTCCACAGAAGTATCATTCTTGAAAGCCCAAGAAGAGGAAACAGCCCTCGTGGAATGAGCTGTAATTCTCACAGGAGGCTGCCGTCCAGCAGTCTCATATGCCAAACGAATTATACTTCTTAACCAGAAAGAAAGAAAAGTAGCAATAGCTTGTTTACCCTTACGTTTCCCAGAAAAACGAAGAAACAGGGCAGAAGACTGGAAAAATCCTTAGTCACCTGTAGCTAAAAGAGCACGCACAACATCCAAGTTGTGGAACAAACGTTCCTTATGAGAAGAAGGATTAAGACATAAGGAAGGAACAACAATTTCCTGAGAACATTTCTATCTGAAACCACTTTAGGAAGAAAACCTAACTTCGAACGAAAAACCGCCTCATCGGCAAGCAAAATAAGATAAGGCGAATCACACTCCAAAGTCGAGAGTTCCGAAACTCTCTGAGCAGAAGAGATAGCAATAAAAAACAAAAAACTTTCCAAGACAACAACTTAATATCTATGGAATGCAATGGCTTAAACGGAGCCAGCTGCAAACATTTAAGAACAAGGTTAAGGCTTAAGGCAAGGTTAAGGTTAAGGCTACCGGACCACTAGCGCTTGACAGAAGACAACAGAGAGAGGAAAAGGAAGAAAACCTTGATTATCTGACCTTTGACAGACATCTTCTCCTAGATAGAGAATCTATTAAGGTCCAAGCCAACTACCCCTGGAATTCCCAGGCGGTCTTCCATCCAAGTACAGACCAGGCCTGGCCCTGCTTACCTTCCGAGATCAGACGGATTTGGGTATATTCCTAGCATTGTGTCGGTAGACTCCAATAATTCACCCTTGTAGAAGGGACAATATAACTATTTTCCCGAATCATTTCCCAACTATGGGAAAGTAGACTGGACAAGATGTCTTGAAAGAGAGATTGTTCGAACGAATGATGACAACTGAACCATATATTGTTCAGAAGAACACCCCTGAAATACCCCAAAACCTAAAAGTCTTTCTGGGACAATGAAACTCAGAACCTAGAGAAGATCCCAAATTAAGGAAACAAAAAATCTTTCAGGTCTATGTTCGTTATGAACAGGCCCCTTGTAAATAGCTGCAGCTGGTTTCAAACTGCAAACCTTTCACTTGCTAGGCAGCTAAGCTAACCATCAGGCTACAACAGCTGGCTAACCAAAGGAGCAGGGATACTACTTTGAAGGTCAGAACATGAGTCACTTAAGGTAAATACCTAGATCCGATCCCAAACTGGGACTGGAACTATCACTCCCAGAGGGGAAGATCCTGAACCCAGTTCAAGGAATGCTTCTCATTATACTTGGAATGCAGATACCCTAGAAGGAAAAATCTGCCCCTAGGAGGAAATCTAAGATTGGACTCCAAACGACAGGACTGACCCTGCAGAAAGCGTAAAAGGAAAACTTTAATGTAGTCTTACTCTCTTGACGTGTGGCAGAAAACCTTTAAAGTCAGAGGATAATTCTGCTAGACCAAGTCCAAACAAATTCTTAAAAGGAGACGCCAGAAGCGTGGATTTGGAGGAAACATAAAATAAAAAACCTGCAACTGCAGAACTATAAAGCCTAGGTAGGCTTCTCAGCTGATCATTTCAGCTACAATGCCCGGCGGACTATTACAGCAAGTCTAATAAGACAAGGCATTGCTCTAAATGAACAATTAAGCCTCCAGCTTCTTATCCATGAATCCGATCCCTATGGAGGGTAGCTGCTCCCTTACTAAATTCTCTGAGCCATAGTAGAAAAGCTCCCTTCTACTAAAAGCACCGTGCATTTAAATGGAGTCAGCAACAAGAAAATCCATTAAAGGATGGGAGACAGGGAGAAAGTATCCCTAGCTTCTCCACTCATGTGACATTTTCCAAAGCACGTCTAGAAACATCTACAAAACTTCCAAAGGTTGACAACGACAGAGGTTTCGATGTAACTAAAACCTGCAAGCATACATCTGAAGTATAACACTTTAGCATTAATTGAAGGACTTAGACTGTCCGAATCTGAGATTTCACACTCAGATGCTACCGACCTATTCTCCTTGTTCGACTAATGAGCAAGAACAACCTGAGTAGCAGGAAAAAGGACAGAAACCATACAATCTGACTCTTATGTTCCTTTGTGTCTTCCCTTTAGCATAGGGAAAGCAGATAATGCAGCAGATACCTCTGAAGATACCTGAGCAACAAGATCTGCTAACAAACTCCTCCAGGAGATTGAAAAGAACCGCAGGGCACTGAACATGACACTATGAAAGCTTGGGACGCTTAAGGAGAAAGCTGTGGCTTTGCCTGAACAGCATCATCCTGAGAGACGTGAGACTCAAAAAAATAAAAAGGAATCTTCCCCTAAATTTTAAAAATTCTAATTTAAATAGGAGAAAAGAATTGTATAACAACCCAATATAATACAAGGCAGAGCAGACGTATCTCCATAGGAGCAGGCTCTAACTCCGTGAGCAAAAGTCACAATTAATAAAAAATAAAAAGAGCTATCACTTTAAAGATATAAAAAGTGCCTTAATTCATGTGAGGCAATAATTCACAGAACAACATACCCCTATGCCAAATAAGGCAAGAAATGCCCAAAAACATTTATGAAATAGTCTTTATATACATTAAGTGATCTATGCACTGTTTCTTTAAAAAATAAAGCGTTAATAATGTCTCCAGAACCGTAGAAACCAACCAGGTCCCTATCGGTTTAGAAGGAGACCATAACCCAACAGACTACTGAGTCTCTGACACTCGGAAGCAGAAGTCGAATACACCACTCCGTTCACAGACGGATAAGGAGCTCGTGTCATGTGACCGGACCGGTCACAAGCTGAAAATGGCGCCGCTCCGTTCCTTCAGACAAAGAAATGAGGCGGAGCCACATAATCCAGCGTGCAAACAGAAGCAGAACGCTTCTCACTAAAACCAAATAATAACAGTTACGGTCAAAACCGTTCTGACAAGGAGCGGAAGGCAATAGAATATCAGCTGATCATTAAATCAAACTGCGCAACAAAGCGCGCGTTACCATCCATGCACTGTGAAACACAAGCTATATTGCTCTGTACTCACAAGTCCCAAAGGGCATGAGCGATACATAAAAGGCTTTCAGGGCTAATCTGGTCTGCTGCCTTATATTTAAAAGAATAAAATTAAATAAGATTAAATAAAAAAGAGCCCCATATACCGTATTTTTCGCTCCATAAGACGCACCTGACCATAAGACGCACCTAGTTTTTAGAGGAGGAAAACAAGAAAAAAAATATATAATTTCTTTTTCCTGATGCCTGATGTGCCAAGGTGAGGGGGCTAACCCTAAACCCTAACCCTAAACCCCTATCCCTAATAACCCTAAACCTTAACCCTAACCAGGGGCGTATTTAGGTTTTGTGCTGCCCTAGGCATTTAAGATTCTGTTGGGGAGGGAGATAAGGGAGGGAGATAAGGAAGGGAGAAAGAGAAGGAAGGGAAGGAGGGAGAGGAGTGAGAAGAGGGAAGGAGGGAGGGAGAGAAGAGAGGAGCGAGAGAGAAGAGAGGAGGGAGAGAGAAGAGAGGAGGGAGAGAGAAGAGAGGAGGGAGAGAGAGGGAGGGTGAGGGAGAGGAAGGAGGGAGAGGGGAGGGAGAGAGGAGGGAGGGAGAGAGGAGGGAGGGAGGGAGAGAGGAGGGAGGGAGGGAGAGAGGAGGGAGGGAGGGAGAGAGGAGGGAGGGAGGGAGAGAGGAGGGAGAGAGGAGAGAGAGAGGAGGGAGGGAGAGAGGAGGGAGGGAGAGAGGAGGGAGGGAGAGAGGAGGGAGGGAGAGAGGGAGAGGAAGGAGGGAGGGAGAGGAAGGAGGGAGGGAGAGGAAGGAGGGAGAGGAGGGAGAAAGGAGGGAGGGAGAGGAAGGAGGGAGGGAGAGGAAGGAGGGAGGGAGAGGAAGGAAGGAGGGAGGGAGAGAGAGGAAGGAAGGAGGGAGAGGAAGGAAGGAGGGAGGGAGGGAGGGAGAGGAAGGAAGGAGGGAGGGAGGAAGGAGGGAGGGAGGAAGGAGGGAGGGAGGAAGAGGAAGGAAGGAGGGAGGGAGGGAGAGGAAGGAAGGAGGGAGGGAGAGGAAGGAGGGAGGGAGAGGAAGGAAGGAGGGAGGGAGAGGAAGGAGGGATAGGAAGGAGGGAGGGAGAGGAAGGAAGGAGGGAGAGGAAGGAAGGAGGGAGGGAGAGGAAGGAGGGAGGGAGAGAAAGGAAGGAGGGAGGGAGAGGAAGGAAGGAAGGAGGGAGAGGAAGGAGCCAGGTAGAGAAGGGAAGGAGAGATAAATACAATAACCAGTGCAGGGACACAGCATATTTTAAATTACTAATAAAGAGAAAGAGTAAGGGTCCCATCTTGCTGCAGTCCTGCTTCCCCTCAGCATTCTCTGTTTACTGGACAGGTAGTGTGACACTGTGCCTATTGGCACAGCACGAGAAAAAGAGCCAGTCTCAGATCAGTGTACTGATATCAAACTGTAAGCCGCAGCAGTGCACCACCATAAGAAAAAAATGAGTGGCTCCCGGTCCCGCCTCCAGCAAAGGGAAGAAGAATCATCAAACTACCGTATATAAAGTTAAAAAGAAGCGTTTATTCAAGTACAGTCTGTACTTGAATAAACGCTTCCTTTTAACTTTATATACCGGTAGTTTCTTCCCTTTGCTGGAGGCGGGACCGGGAGCCACTCATTTTTTTCTTATGGTGGTGCACTGCTGCGGCTTACAGTTTACACTGACCGGCTCTTTTTCCCGCGCTGTGCCGATAGTAGGCACAGTGTCACACTACCAGTCCAGTAGGCAGAGAATGCTGAGGGGAAGGACTGCAGCCAGCAAGATGGGACCCTCACCCTGCGCCTGGTCACTGGTGATATAAAGTTAAAAATGAAGCGTTTATTCAAACGCTTCATTTTAACTTTATATACCGTAGTTTCTCACTTCTTCCGTTTGCTGGAGGCGGGACCGGGAGCCTTCTGACTGCAATCCATTATCTGCGGCTTACAATTGATTGTAACTGTAGATGCTTGCTATGCAGAAGCTACCGGTATATATTTTCAATATATAGACGCTTGGCCAGGGGTTTAATTGCATGCACAGTAGCGCCTCTCTCTCTCTCCTGCTTGTGTGTCCGCTTCAATTGATGTTTATGGGTTATTATGGCTATGCAAAATCATCACGAGAAATAGAGCCGGTGTCAGATAAGTCTTATCTGACACCGGCTCTATTTCTCGTGATGATTTTGCATAGCCATAATAACCCATAAACATCAATTGAAGCGGACACACAAGCAGGAGAGAGAGAGGCGCTACTGTGCATGCAATTAAACCCCTGGCCAAGCGTCTATATATTGAAAATATATACCAGTAGCTTCTGCATAGCAAGCATCTACAGTTACCTTACCAGCATGCAGAATTATAAATGGAGCCAGTAGTTTGCTGGGCAGTATGGCGGTATAAAAATAAAAGCTAATGCCAGCAATAAAGTTCCCAAATAGAGTGTGTGGGTCTGTTCAATAAACTACGGTACTCACTCACTGTCTCACTCCATATGCTGCCGACTCAAGCATCCTAGCCTCATGCATTAGCGCGCTGTGGACAGTTTTTTCCATCTGTTTTAAGCGCGATGACTGCCTCCAAAAAGTGCCGCCTCCCAAAATTTGCCGCCCTAGATCAAGCGCAGGGCCTGCATTCGTTCCATAAGACGCACAGACATTTTCCCTTACTTTTGAGGGGGTAAAAAGTGCGTCTTATGGAGCGAAAAATACGGTAACTCTTTACACTTTCAACCTATGAAAGGTGAAGAAGTCTCTCTCATATAATCACATATTAAAAGGGGCAGTAAACCTAGAAAATAATGTTATATAATTCTGCACATAGTGCAGAATTATATAACATTATATTAGTGCTAGGTTTATGTAACATAATATTGCAGCTGGAATTTTTATTACACTCAATGTAGCTCGCTCCCACTGTCAGACAGAGCAGGAGCGAGCTACATTGAGTGTAATGGTGCAATCGGGCCGGTCTGTGACTAGACAGCTGCCCAGATGCGCTCAGAGGGAAAACCAGACCCGCTCAGTAGAGCACAGAGGGCGGGTCTGAAAAACCCTCTTTTTTAATAAAAATTCCAGCGGCAATATTATGTTACATAAAGCTAGCACTAATATAATGTTATATAATTCTGCACTATGTGCAGAATTATATAACATTATTTTCTAGGTTTACTGCCCCTTTAAGTGTCTGCACATGCCAAAATAAACATCCAACTAGTATATTATTAAGTCCCAATAAATGTCTGCAGATCCTTTAAAGTGCCCAATCTCCCAAACTTAGAGAACAAAAAGGCACTTAACTGCATCTAGCCGTCCGGCAAGAGGACAGCCTACACGGCGTGAGAGGATGTCACTCTTCACAGAGACCTGTAGAAAAGAGAGAACAGAGTAAACCTACTCAGGCTTTCTATACCATGGGCAGCAAATATATTAGGAAAACGCAGCAAGCACCACCTTACAAGTTCCTAACTGCTTTAAAGCCACCACTACTCTACTGAAGAGATTGACGTGGACTACAGCTATACAAAGAAAAGATCAGAGTAAACCTACTCTGGCTTTTTTAAAATAATAAAATCTTGCTTGTAGCAAAAGAAATCCAATTTCTTCAGACACCAAAAACTTCACCTCCTCCATTGACAGAGGCAAAGAGAATGACTGGGGTTTGTGGGAAGGGGAGTGATACTTAACAGCTTGGCTGTGGTGCTCTTTGCCTCCTCCTGCTGGCCAGGAGTGATATTCCCAACAGTAATTTATGAAGCCGTGGACGAAATTAGTTTTATGTTCCTTTAAGACATATTTTATTATAATAAATACAATGTTTTTGTTCTGAAATTAATTAGGAATACACTGTTAACTTTAAAAGATTCTTAATTTACCATCACTTTAATGTTATGCAAGCATATGTCATTCCTGTACAGATTGAGAAGTGCTAACCAAATTTCACCTTTATAACATACCTAGAATTAAACTTTTGTCACACATTGTCGCATACATAGTTAACTTATTAGTTGCCATTCATTCACATATAAAATAATGCAACTCGTAACTTTTCATTGTATTATAGTTAAAGGGACATGAAACCCAACAAAAATTTCATTCATGATTCAGATAGAGAATACAATTTTAAACAACTTTCCAATTTACTTCTATTATTTAATTTGCTTCCTTCTCTTGTTATCCTTTGCTGAAAGGTTTATCTAGGCAAGCTCAGGAGCAGCAGAGAACCTAGATTCTAGCTGCTGATTGTTGGCTGAATATATATGCCGATTGTCATTGGCTGACCCATGTGTTCAGTTAGAAACCATTAGTTCACTGCTGCTCCTTCAACAAATGATACCAAGAGAATGAAACAAATTAGATAATAGAAGTAAATTAGAAAGTTGTTTAAAATGGTATTATCTATCTGAATCATGAAATAAAAAATGTGGGTTTCATATCCCTTCAAACACCATTTGCCAACTGTGTTTAACACATAATTTAATAATTGTAAGTTGTATATATTATGCTTTATATGATGACCGTATTGCTGATTGCAGTGTACTTTGAACATACATAAACCTAACACATCAACATTTTATGCTCATATGGTCCCTTACATTATTCAGAAAATAATTAAAATGAAAGAATATCTTATATTTATATACAACTGTCTGTTTAAAGCCCAGTCGCGTGAAACGCGTAGAAGAAAGGCTGTGTGTAGTGAGACTTCGGATACAAATTACCACACGGACTAAGATTGGAGAGAAACTAGAAAATTACAGTATAGGCTGCGCTTTCCAATTACTATATAAAATATAATATAGTAATTGGAAAGCGCAGCCTATACTGTAATTTTCTAGTTTCTCTCCAAACTTAGTCCGTGTGGTAATTTGTATCCGAAGTCTCACAGAAATAAAAATAGAAACACAAAATAAATCACTGATAATGAATAAAGTCACGGGATCTGTATGAAGAGAACCAGATCCCAGGACGGTCACACCTGAATCCTTATGATTTCCTGGGTAAGGTGTGATATCCAGTATATCTTTCAACTTAGGTATCCTTTCCCTCAGGTGTTGAAGATATTAAATCAAATAAATAAGCCTCAAAATGTGATGCCCGTGGTTGCTGCTCAAATAACACAGGGAGAGCTGTGATTCACCTCCCAGGGAAAACTGACAAGACAAAAAAGAAGAGAAGAGCGCAGGGCCACTCTAAGAGTAAACGTTTTAATAATAAGCAATATAGCGCAATTAAAAAAACGTACAAAATGGTAGTTAAAATATGCACAAAAAGTATATCACCACAGATCCTCGACATCCAGGCACTAAAAATCTCAGTCTCAGTTTGCTTGTTTTCAACCTGTATTAACAGCGTGCAAAACCGCCTTGTGAATTCCAGGAGAGTGGGTGACTCCGAATTGTAAAGAGTTGGTGTCGGGTAAGTTTGGTGGGACCTGTGTGATTAACTAATCCTCAACGCGTTTCTTCTGTTTACGAACAGACTTTTTCAAGAGGTATTTATTTTTAATTGCGCTATATTGCTTATTATTAAAACTTTTACTCTTAGAGTGGTCCTGCGCTCTTCTCTTCTTTTTTGTCTTGTAAGTTTGGAGAGAAGGTTTTGACCGCTGCGTACATTAAGTACTTGTGAGCGGGATCAACCTCTTGGGACCCTGAAAAAGCAGAGTGTGAGTAAGAAGAATGATAAAACATAATTTATGCTTACCTGATAAATTCCTTTCTCCTGTAGTGTAGTCAGTCCACGGGTCATCCATTACTTATGGGATATTAACTCCTCCCTAACAGGAAGTGCAAGAGGATCACCCAAGCAGAGTTGCTATATAGCTCCTCCCCTCTACGTCATACCCAGTCATTCGACCAAAACCAAACGAGAAAGGAGAAACTATAGGGTGCAGTGGTGACTGGAGTTTAATTTAAAATTTAGACCTGCCATAAAAAACAGGGCGGGCCGTGGACTGACTACACTACAGGAGAAAGGAATTTATCAGGTAAGCATAAATTATGTTTTCTCCTGTTAAGTGTAGTCAGTCCACGGGTCATCCATTACTTATGGGATACAAATACCAAAGCTAAAAGTACACGGATGACGGGAGGGACAGGCAGGAACTTTACACGGAAGGAACCACTGCCTGAAGAACCTTTCTCCCAAAAAACAGCCTCAGAAGAAGCAAAAGTGTCAAATTTGGAAAAAGTATGAAGAGAAGACCAAGTTGCAGCCTTGCAAATCTGTTCAACAGAGGCCTCATTCTTAAAGGCCCACGTGGAAGCCACAGCTCTCGTAGAATGAGCTGTAATTCTTTCAGGAGGCTGCTGTCCAGCAGTCTCATAGGCTAAACGTATTATGCTACGAAGCCAGAAAGAGAGAGAGGTAGCAGATGCTTTTTGACCTCTCCTCTGTCCAGAATAAACGACAAACAGGGAAGAAGTTTGGCGAAAATCTTTAGTTGCCTGTAAATAAAATTTCAGGGCACGGACTACGTCTAGATTGTGCAGAAGTCGTTCCTTCTTTGAAGAAGGGTTAGGGCACAATGATGGAACAACAATCTCTTGATTGATATTCTTGTTAGTGACTACCTTAGGTAAGAACCCAGGTTTAGTACGCAGAACTACCTTGTCTGAATGAAAAATCAGATAAGGAGAATCACAATGTAAGGCCGATAACTCAGACACTCTTTGAGCCGAGGAAATAGCCATTAAAAACAGAACTTTCCAAGATAACAGCTTGATATCAATGGAATGAAGGGGTTCAAACGGAACACCCTTTAAAACGTTAAGAACTAAGTTTAAGCTCCACGGTGGAGCAACAGTCTTAAACACAGGCTTAATTCTGGCCAAAGCCTGACAAAAAGCCTGAACGTCTGGAACTTCTGACAGACGTTTGTGTAAAAGGATGGACAGAGCTGAGATCTGTCCCTTTAAAGAACTTGCAGATAAACCCTTTTCTAAACCTTCTTGTAGAAAAGACAATATCCTAGGAATCATATCCTTACTCCATGAGTAACTCTTGGATTCGCACCAGTGTAAATATTTACGCCATATTTTATGGTAAATTTTCCTGGTAACAGGTTTCCTAGCCTGTATTAAGGTATCAATTATTGACTCCGAAAATCCACGCTTTGATAAAATCAAGCGTTCAATCTCCATGCAGTCAGCTTCAGAGAAATTAGATTTTGATGTTTGAAAGGACCCTGAATTAGAAGGTCCTGTCTCAGAGGCAGAGACCAAGGTGGACAGGATGACATGTCCACTAGATCTGCATACCAGGTCCTGCGTGGCCACGCAGGCGCTATTAGAATCATCGATGCTTTCTCCTGTTTGATCCTGGCAATCAATCGAGGAAGCATCGGGAAGGGTGGAAACACATAAGCCATCTTGAAGGTCCAAGGTGCTGTCAGAGCATCTATCAGGGCCGCTCCCGGGTCCCTGGACCTGGACCCGTAACAAGGAAGCTTGGCGTTCTGGCGAGACGCCATGAGATCCATATCTGGTTTGCCCCAACGCCGAAGTATTTGGGCAAAGACCTCCGGATGAAGTTCCCACTCCCCCGGATGAAAAGTCTGGCGACTTAGGAAATCCGCCTCCCAGTTCTCCACGCCTGGGATGTGGATCGCTGATAGGTGGCAAGAGTGAGACTCTGCCCAGAGAATTATCTTTGAGACTTCCATCATCGCTAGGGAACTCCTTGTCCCTCCTTGATGGTTGATGTAAGCCACAGTCGTGATGTTGTCCGACTGAAACCTGATGAACCTCAGAGTTGCTAGCTGAGGCCAAGCTAGAAGGGCATTGAAAACTGCTCTTAATTCCAGAATGTTTATGGGAAGTAGACTCTCCTCCTGAGTCCATGATCCCTGAGTCTTCAGGGAATTCCAGACAGCGCCCCAACCTAGCAGGCTGGCGTCTGTTGTTACAATCGTCCAATCTGGTCTGCTGAAGGGCATCCCCTTGGACAGATGTGGCCGAGAGAGCCACCATAGAAGAGAATTTCTGGTCTCTTGATCCAGATTCAGCATAGGGGACAAATCTGAGTAATCCCCATTCCACTGACTTAGCATGCACAGTTGCAGTGGTCTGAGATGCAGGCATGCAAAGGGAACTATGTCCATTGCCGCTACCATTAAACCGATTACCTCCATGCATTGAGCCACTGACGGGTGTGGAATGGAATGAAGGACACGGCAAGCATTTAGGAGTTTTGTTAACCTGTCCTCTGTCAGGTAAATTTTCATTTCTACCGAATCTATAAGAGTCCCTAAGAAAGGAACTCTTGTGAGTGGCAATAGAGAACTCTTTTCTTCGTTCACCTTCCACCCATGTGACCTTAGAAATGCCAGTACTAACTCTGTATGATACTTGGCAGCTTGGAAACTTGACGCTTGTATTAGAATGTCGTCTAGGTACGGAGCTACCGATATTCCTCGCGATCTTAGTACCGCCAGGAGAGAACCCAGAACCTTTGTGAAGATTCTTGGAGCAGTAGCCAACCCGAAGGCAAGAGCTACAAACTGGTAATGTCTGTCTAGGAAGGCAAACCTTAGGTACCGGTAATGATCCTTGTGAATCGGTATGTGAAGGTACGCATCCTTTAGATCCACTGTGGTCATGTACTGACCCTTTTGGATCATGGGTAAGATTGTCCGAATAGTTTCCATTTTGAACGATGGAACTCTTAGGAATTTGTTTAGTATCTTTAAATCCAAGATTGGTCTGAAGGTTCCTTCTTTCTTGGGAACCACAAACAGATTTGAGTAAAACCCTTGTCCGTGTTCCGACCGCGGAACCGGGTGGATCACTCCCATTAGCAAAAGATCTTGTACACAGCGTAGAAACGCCTCTTTCTTTGTCTGGTTTGTTGACAACCTTGAAAGATGAAATCTCCCTTTTGGAGGAGAAGCTTTGAAGTCCAGAAGATATCCCTGAGATATGATCTCTAACGCCCAGGGATCCTGGACATCTCTTGCCCAAGCCTGGGCGAAGAGAGAAAGTCTGCCCCCTACTAGATCCGTTTCCGGATTGGGGGCCCTCACTTCATGCTGTCTTAGGGGCAGCAGCAGGTTTTCTGTCCTGCTTGCCCTTGTTCCAGGTCTGGTTAGGTTTCCAGCCCTGTCTGTAACGAGCAACAGTTCCTTCCTGTTTTGGAGCGGAGGAAGTTGATGCTGCTCCTGCCTTGAAGTTACGAAAGGCACGAAAATTAGACTGTCTAGCCCTTGGTTTGGCTCTGTCTTGAGGCAGGGCATGGCCCTTACCTCCAGTAATGTCAGCGATAATTTCTTTCAAACCGGGCCCAAATAATGTCTGCCCTTTGAAAGGTATGTTAAGCAATTTAGATTTAGAAGTCACATCGGCTGACCAGGATTTTAGCCACAGCGCTCTGCGTGCCTGAATGGCGAATCCGGAATTCTTAGCCGTAAGCTTAGTTAAATGTACTACGGCATCAGAAATAAATGAATTAGCTAGCTTAAGGACTCTAAGCTTGTCTATAATTTCATCCAATGGAACTGAGCTAATGGTCTCTTCTAGAGACTCAAACCAGAATGCCGCCACAGCCGTGACAGGCGCAATGCATGCGAGGGGTTGTAATATAAAACCTTGTTGAGTAAACATTTTCTTAAGGTAACCCTCTAACTTTTTATCCATTGGATCTGAAAAGGCACAGCTATCCTCCACCGGGATAGTGGTACGCTTAGCCAGAGTAGAAACTGCTCCTTCCACCTTAGGGACCGTCTGCCATAAATCCCGTGTGGTGGCGTCTATTGGAAACATTTTTCTAAATATAGGAGGGGGGGAAAAGGGCACACCGGGCCTATCCCACTCCTTTGTAATAATTTCTGTAAGCCTCTTAGGTATAGGAAAAACGTCAGTACACGCCGGTACCGCATAGTATCTATCCAGCCTACATAATTTCTCTGGGATTGCAACCGTGTTACAATCATTCAGAGCCGCTAATACCTCCCCTAATAATACACGGAGGTTCTCAAGCCTAAATTTAAAATTTGAAATGTCTGAGTCCAGTTTATTTGGATCAGATCCGTCACCCACAGAATGAAGCTCTCAGTCTTCATGTTCTGCCAATTGTGACGCAGTATCAGACATGGCTCTAACATTATCAGCGTACTCTGTTCTCACCCCAGAGTGGTCGCGTTTACCTCTAAGTTCTGGCAATTTAGATAAAACTTCAGTCATAACATTAGCCATGTCTTGTAAAGTGATTTGTAATGGCCGCCCTGATGTACTTGGCGTCGCAATATCACGCACCTCCTGAGCGGGAGATGCAGGTACTGACACGTGAGGAGAGTTAGTCGGCATAACTTTCCCCTCGTTGTCTGGTGAAATTTTCTTTTCTTTTAAAGAAGTTTGGTGGCTGGAATATTTTTTGCATCAGTATATGGGATCCCCAGGGGCGGATGGCTCGTGGACTTTAAGTTCCCTGTATCGGGAGAAGAGAGCACTCTAGAGCAGCATTCGGAACATAACTGATGGGCATGGATTACCCAGGCCATTTCATACTCTTCACAAGAAGTAGAATCTGAATCAGAGCCATCCATCGCCAAAAAGTCAGAATCCTCCATAACTTGGTATATAAAAATTATGGACAGAAAAATAAAAAATGGCACCTTACACCCCCAATGGCTGGGGCACTCACCACCTCCTGAGACCCAGACAGCTAGCGAAACAGACACTCTCTGTTGCAACGCGGTCAGGAATACATAAATGGAGCACAGAAGCGTGACCACGCCTCGTCACAAGGTGCACCATGCAGGCTATAGAAAAGTGTGCCATGGTCTAAAACGGTTGCGCAGCCTGACAAGAAAAGGCTGTTATGTTCCGATCTAGCCACGAGCCCAAGTAACACTACACATTAGCAGACAGAATCACATAACAAACATGATTAAAGTCTCCCCCTTTTCAATAACCCCCCTCAGGAGATATTAAAACTTGAACCTTTATAAAGATAAAGGAATCCCACTGAGACCCTGACTTCTTTGTTTACATTACTTTATTCACATCATCGAAGTAAAATGATACGATCTTACCGGAATCAACGCCGTGGAAGAGGAACACGGCCCTTCAAGTGTGACAGATAGTAGCCTCGCTTCTGACATGGACTTGAGAGAAGAAAGCAGGCAGCGAAACTTGTCAACGCTGATTGCTAAGGAGCTGTTAACATGAGCCGGGATGGGTTTGCAGAAAGACTCTCCCTGCATCTCCGGACTCTAACATTCATCTATGCACTCACTGAGAGACTAACAGGATTACTTAAAACTCCAGTCCCATCTCGAAGAGTACTACCCTCCATAAGAGACTATATAAAAATCTTCCGACACTTCTCTGCCAACCTCCTGTGACGAAAGTCAAAGAATGACTGGGGCATGAGGGAAGTGGGGGAGGTATTTAAGCCTTTGGCTGGGGTGTCTTTGCCGCCTCCTGGTGGCCAGGTTCTGAATTCCCAAAAGTAATGAATGCAGCTCTGGACTCTTCCCGTTTAAGAAGAAAATGCAAGTCTGTCAAAAGTTTGTACAGAATGCAGTGAAGAAGGGTCAAAAATAGAAAGTAAGAATGTGTGCTACGAGAAACACAATATACAACATCATGTGTGCTATGAGAAATAGCATACAGCACCATGTGCGTTATGAGAAACACAACATACAACACCATGTGTGCTATCAGAGAGAAACATAACATACAACATCATGTGTGCTATGAGAAACACAACATCATATGTGTTATGATAAATACAACATACAACACCATGTGTGCTATGAGAAAAACAAGATACATCATGTGTGCTATCAGATAGAAACAAACAAACAACATCATGTGTGCTATGAGAGATAAACACAACATACAACATCATGTGTGCTATGAGAAACACAACATACAACACAATGTGTGCTATGAGAAACACAACATACAATATCATGTATGTGCATAAAGAAATGAAACCATTAAAAATATAAATTTTAAAAGTTTATTATTCTTGGACCAAAAGAAGCCTGTGAATGTTTGACTTAAAGGGACACTGAACCCAATTTTTTTATTTTGTGATTCAGATAGAGCATGCAATTTTAAGCAACTTTCTAATTTACTCCTATTAGCAATTTTTCTTCATTCTCTTCGTATCTTTATTTGAAAAAGAAGGCATCTAAACGTTTTTGGTTCAGAAGTCTGGACAGCACGTTTTTATTGGTGGATGAATTTATCCACCAATCAGCAAGGACAAAGTTGTTCACCAAAAATGGGCAGGCATCTAAACTTACATTCTTGCATTTCAAATAAAGATACCAAGAGAATAAAGAAAATTTGATAATAGGAGTAAATTAGAAAGTTGATTAAAATGTCATGCTCCAGCTGAATCACAAAAGAAAAAATTTGGGTTCAGTGTCCCTTTAAGTCTTGAACGCTTTCGTATCTAGTCTAAATTGTCTACATTGGAACAATGTTCCGATGTAAAAAATTACAATCACGCGATCGTGCATACGATCGCAAGATTCAATGATGGGAATGGGTCAGGGGGCTTCCCTATGATGCTAGGCATGCCCTTCATTCCGCAATCCCAATTCATGGAACGTCCTAACGGTGGCAAAAGGTTAATTAATAGAAATAATACTAATAAAAAATTAGTCCGTCCCCAAAATGTATAAAATGATAAGAGTAAGGTCTCATTAGGAACTTAGAGAATCAGATGATCTGGCTGTGTTTTCAAAGGAAAAAAACATAATTTATGCTTACCTGATAAATTTATTTCTCTTGTAGTGTATCCAGTCCACGGATCATCCATTACTTGTGGGATATTCTCCTTCCCAACAGGAAGTTGCAAGAGGATCCCCCACAGCAGAGCTGCTATATAGCTCCTCCCCTCACTGCCATATCCAGTCATTCGACCGAAACAAGACGAGAAAGGAGAAACCATAGGGTGCAGTGGTGACTGTAGTTTAATTAAAATTTAGACCTGCCTTAAAAGGACAGGGCGGGCCGTGGACTGGATACACTACAAGATAAATAAATTTATCAGGTAAGCATAAATTATGTTTTCTCTTGTTAAGTGTATCCAGTCCACGGATCATCCATTACTTGTGGGATACCAATACCAAAAATAAAGTACACGGATGATTGGAGGGACAAGGCAGGAACTTAAACGGAAGGAACCACTGCCTGTAGAACCATTCTCCCAAAAACAGCCTCCGAAGAAGCAAAAGTGTCAAATTTGTAAAATTTTGAAAAGGTGTGAAGCGAAGACCAAGTCGCAGCTTTGCAAATCTGTTCAACAGAGGCCTCATTTTTAAAGGCCCAGGTGGAAGCCACAGCTCCAGTAGAATGAGCTGTAATCCTTTCAGGGGGCTGCTGTCCAGCAGTCTCATAGGCTAAGCGTATTATGCTCCGAAGCCAAAAGGAGAGAGAGGTTGCCGAAGCTTTTTGACCTCTCCTCTGTCCAGAGTAAACGACAAACAGGGCAGATGTTTGACGAAAATCTTTAGTAGCCTGTAAGTAAATCTTCAAAGCACGGACTACGTCCAGATTATGCAAAAGACGTTCCTTCTTTGAAGAAGGATTAGGACACAATGATGGAACAACAATCTCTTGATTGATATTCCTGTTAGAAACCACCTTAGGTAAAAACCCAGGTTTGGTACGCAGAACTACCTTGTCTGAATGAAAAATCAGATA
The DNA here is from genome assembly GCF_027579735.1 of Bombina bombina. Classification (NCBI taxonomy): domain Eukaryota; kingdom Metazoa; phylum Chordata; class Amphibia; order Anura; family Bombinatoridae; genus Bombina; species Bombina bombina. The sequence continues at coordinate 414,107,112 of NC_069500.1, forward strand.
AGGAGAATCACAATGTAAGGCAGATAACTCAGAAACTCTTCGAGCAGAGGAAATAGCCATCAAAAACAGAACTTTCCAAGATAAAAGTTTAATATCAATGGAATGAAGGGGTTCAAACGGAACTCCCTGAAGAACTTTAAGAACCAAGTTTAAGCTCCACGGGGGAGCAACAGTTTTAAACACAGGCTTAATCCTAACCAAAGCCTGACAAAATGCCTGGACGTCTGGAACTTCTGCCAGACGCTTGTGCAAAAGAATAGACAGAGCAGAGATCTGTCCTTTTAAAAAACTAGCTGATAAGCCTTTGTCCAAACCCTCTTGGAGAAAGGACAATATCCTAGGAATCCTAACCTTACTCCATGAGTAACTCTTGGATTCACACCAATAAAGATATTTACGCCATATCTTATGGTAGATTTTCCTGGTGACAGGCTTCCGAGCCTGTATTAAGGTATCAATGACTGACTCGGAGAAGCCACGCCTTGATAGAATCAAGCGTTCAATCTCCATGCAGTCAGTCTCAGAGAAAGTAGATTTGGATGATTGAAAGGACCTTGTATTAGAAGGTCCTGCCTCAGAGGCAGAGTCCATGGTGGAAGAGATGACATGTCCACTAGGTCTGCATACCAGGTCCTGCGTGGCCACGCAGGCGCTATCAGAATCACCGATGCTCTCTCCTGTTTGATTTTGACAATCAGTCGAGGTAGCAGAGGAAACGGTGGAAACACATAGGCCAGGTTGAAGAACCAAGGAGCTGCTAGAGCATCTATCAGCGTTGCTCCCGGGTCCCTGGACCTGGATCCGTAACAAGGAAGCTTGGCGTTCTGGCGAGACGTCATGAGATCCAGTTCTGGTTTGCCCCAACGATGGACCAGTTGAGCAAACACCTCCGGATGGAGTTCCCACTCCCCCGGATGAAAAGTCTGACGACTTAGCGATCCACATCCCAGGCGTAGAGAACTGGGAGGCGGATTTTCTGACAGGTGGCAAGAGTGAGACTCTGCCCAGCGAATTATCTTTGAGACTTCTAACATCGCTAGGGAACTCCTGGTTCCCCCTTGATGGTTGATGTAAGCCACAGTCGTGATGTTGTCCGACTGAAATCTGATGAACCTCAGTGTTGCTAACTGAGGTAAAGCTAGAAGAGCATTGAATATTGCTCTTAACTCCAGAATATTTATTGGGAGGAGTTTCTCCTCCTGAGTCCACGATCCCTGAGCCTTCAGGGAGTTCCAGACTGCGCCCCAACCTAGAAGGCTGGCATCTGTTGTTACAATCGTCCAATCTGGCCTGCGAAAGGTCATACCCTTGGACAGATGGACCCGAGAAAGCCACCAGAGAAGAGAATCTCTGGTCTCTTGATCCAAATTTAGTAGAGGGGACAAATCTGAGTAATCCCCATTCCACTGACTTAGCATGCATAATTGCAGCGGTCTGAGATGCAGGCGCGCAAATGGCACTATGTCCATTGCCGCTACCATTAAGCCGATTACTTCCATGCACTGAGCCACTGACGGGCGTGGAATGGAATGAAGGACACGGCAAGCATTTAGAAGATTTGATAACCTGGACTCCGTCAGGTAAATTTTCATCTCTACAGAATCTATAAGAGTCCCTAGGAAGGAGACTCTTGTGAGTGGTGATAGAGAACTCTTTTCCACGTTCACTTTCCACCCATGCAACCTCAGAAATGCCAGAACTATCTCTGTATGAGACTTGGAAATTTGAAAGCTTGACGCCTGTATCAGGATGTCGTCTAGATATGGAGCCACCGATATGCCTCGCGGTCTTAGAACCGCCAGAAGTGAGCCCAGAACCTTTGTAAAAATTCTCGGGGCAGTGGCCAACCCGAAGGGAAGAGCTACAAATTGGTAATGCCTGTCTAGAAAGGCAAACCTTAGGAACCGATGATGATCTTTGTGAATCGGTATGTGAAGGTAGGCATCCTTTAAGTCCACTGTGGTCATGTACTGACCCTCTTGGATCATGGGTAGGATGGTCCGAATAGTTTCCATTTTGAATGATGGAACTCTGAGGAATTTGTTTAAGATCTTTAGATCCAAGATTGGTCTGAAGGTTCCCTCTTTCTTGGGAACCACAAACAGATTTGAATAAAATCCCTGTCCTTGTTCCGTCCGCGGAACTGGATGGATCACTCCCATTACTAGGAGGTCTTGCACACAGCTTAGGAATGCCTCTTTCTTTATCTGGTTTGATGATAACCTTGAAAGATGAAATCTCCCTTGTGGAGGAGAAGCTTTGAAGTCCAGAAGATATCCCTGAGATATGATCTCCAACGCCCAGAGATCCTGAACATCTCTTGCCCACGCCTGGGCGAAGAGAGAAAGTCTGCCCCCCACTAGATCCGTTTCCGGATAGGGGGCCGTTCCTTCATGCTGTCTTGGGGGCAGCAGCAGGCTTCCTGGCCTGCTTGCCCTTGTTCCAGGACTGGTTAGGTTTCCAGGCCTGTCTGGAATGAGCAACAGTTCCCTCTTGTTTTGAAGCGGAGGAAGTTGATGCTGCTCCTGCCTTGAAATTTCGAAAGGCACGAAAATTAGATTGTTTGGCCTTTGATTTGGCCCTGTCCTGAGGAAGGGTATGACCCTTGCCTCCAGTAATGTCAGCAATAATTTCCTTCAAGCCAGGCCCGAATAAGGTCTGCCCCTTGAAAGGAATGTTGAGTAATTTAGACTTTGAAGTCACGTCAGCTGACCAGGATTTAAGCCATAGCGCCCTACACGCCTGGATGGCGAATCCGGAATTCTTAGCCGTTAGTTTAGTCAAATGAACAATGGCATCAGAAACAAATGAGTTAGCTAGCTTAAGCGTTCTAAGCTTGTCAATAATTTCATTCAATGGAACTGTCTGGATGGCCTCTTCCAGGGCCTCAAACCAGAATGCCGCCGCAGCAGTGACAGGCGCAATGCATGCAAGGGGCTGTAAAATAAAATCTTGTAGAATAAACATTTTCTTAAGGTAACCCTCCAATTTTTTATCCATTGGATCTGAAAAAGCACAACTGTCCTCAACCGGGATAGTGGTACGCTTTGCTAAAGTAGAAACTGCTCCCTCCACCTTAGGGACCGTCTGCCATAAGTCCTGTGTAGTGGCGTCTATTGGAAAAAAATTTCTAAATATAGGAGGTGGGGAAAAGGGCACACCGGGTCTATCCCACTCCTTGCTAATAATTTCTGTAAGCCTTTTAGGTATAGGAAAAACGTCAGTACACGGCACCGCATAGTATCTATCCAGCCTATACAATTTCTCTGGAATTGCAACTGTGTTACAGTCATTCAGAACAGCTAATACCTCCCCAAGCAATACACGGAGGTTCTCAAGCTTAAATTTAAAATTAGAAATCTCTGAATCAGGTTTCCCCGAGTCAGAGATGTCACCCACAGAATGAAGCTCTCCGTCCTCATGTTCTGCATACTGTGACGCAGTATCAGACATGGCTCTAACAGCATTTGCGCGCTCTGTATCTCTCCTAACCCCAGAGCTATCGCGCTTGCCTCTTAATTCAGGCAATCTAGATAATACCTCTGATAGGGTATTATTCATGATTGCAGCCATGTCCTGCAAGGTAATCGCTATGGGCGTCCCTGATGTAATTGGCGCCATATTAGCGTGCGTCCCCTGAGCGGGAGGCGAAGGGTCTGACACGTGGGGAGAGTTAGTCGGCATAACTTCCCCCTCGACAGAACCCTCTGGTGATAATTCTTTTATAGATAAAGACTGATCTTTACTGTTTAAGGTGAAATCAATACATTTAGTACACATTCTCCTATGGGGCTCCACCATGGCTTTCAAACATAATGAACAAGTAGGTTCCTCTGTGTCAGACATGTTTAAACAGACTAGCAATGAGACTAGCAAGCTTGGAAAACAGAATTTATGTTTACCTGATAAATTACTTTCTCCAACGGTGTGTCCGGTCCACGGCGTCATCCTTACTTGTGGGATATTCTCTTCCCCATTAGGAAATGGCAAAGAGCCCAGCAAAGCTGGTCACATGATCCCTCCTAGGCTCCGCCTTCCCCAGTCATTCGACCGACGTAAAGGAGGAATATTTGCATAGGAGAAATCATATGATACCGTGGTGACTGTAGTTAAAGAAAATAAATTATCAGACCTGATTAAAAAACCAGGGCGGGCCGTGGACCGGACACACCGTTGGAGAAAGTAATTTATCAGGTAAGCATAAATTCTGTTTTCTCCAACATAGGTGTGTCCGGTCCACGGCGTCATCCTTACTTGTGGGAACCAATACCAAAGCTTTAGGACACGGATGATGGGAGGGAGCAAATCAGGTCACCTAGATGGAAGGCACCACGGCTTGCAAAACCTTTCTCCCAAAAATAGCCTCAGAAGAAGCAAAAGTATCAAATTTGTAAAATTTAGTAAAAGTGTGCAGTGAAGACCAAGTCGCTGCCTTACATATCTGATCAACAGAAGCCTCGTTCTTGAAGGCCCATGTGGAAGCCACGGCCCTAGTGGAATGAGCTGTGATTCTTTCAGGAGGCTGCCGTCCGGCAGTCTCGTAAGCCAATCTGATGATGCTTTTAAGCCAAAAAGAGAGAGAGGTAGAAGTTGCTTTTTGACCTCTCCTTTTACCAGAATAAACAACAAACAAGGAAGATGTTTGTCTGAAATCCTTTGTAGCATCTAAATAGAATTTTAGAGCACGAACTACATCCAAATTGTGCAACAAACGTTCCTTCTTTGAAACTGGATTCGGACACAAAGAAGGCACGACTATCTCCTGGTTAATGTTTTTGTTAGAAACAACTTTCGGAAGAAAACCAGGTTTAGTACGCAAAACCACCTTATCTGCATGGAACACCAGATAAGGAGGAGAACACTGCAGAGCAGATAACTCTGAAACTCTTCTAGCAGAAGAAATTGCAACCAAAAACAAAACTTTCCAAGATAATAACTTAATATCTACGGAATGTAAGGGTTCAAACGGAACCCCCTTAAGAACTGAAAGAACTAAATTGAGACTCCAAGGAGGAGTCAAAGGTTTGTAAACAGGCTTGATTCTAACCAGAGCCTGAACAAAAGCTTGAACATCTGGCACAGCCGCCAGCTTTTTGTGAAGTAAAACAGATAAAGCAGAAATCTGTCCCTTCAAAGAACTTGCAGATAATCCTTTCTCCAAACCTTCTTGAAGAAAGGATAGAATCTTAGGAATTTTTATCTTGTTCCATGGGAATCCTTTAGATTCACAT